>NC_048303.1:25794460-25915742 GCF_013100865.1 Trachemys scripta elegans | reverse complement strand
AAGAACAGGAGTACTTGTGGCACCTTAGAGACTAACAAATTTATTAGAGCATAAGCTTTCGTGGACTACAGCCCACTTCTTCGGATGCATACAGAGTGGTATCTCCTCAATATTTATTCCACTCTGTATGCATCCGAAGAAGTGGGCTGTAGTCCACGAAAGCTTATGCTCTAATAAATTTGTTAGTCTCTAAGGTGCCACAAGTACTCCTGTTCTTTTTACTAATTAGAAAAGGACTCTGCACAGACATTGGGATCTCTCCATCAGAAAAGTGCTGCAAGATAGGCTCATGAAGGAGTCACTTAATGACATGCGCAGACACTGAGAGGCAACCTTTCCAGCAAGTTCAAGTTCACCTCAGCAGAGGTGAGACGTGTCAGAGCAGAGGACATGTGACCTGTACCACTACTTCTGCTTTTTCTGTGTGCTTCTCACAAACACATTCAGTTGTACACAAATGGGTGTGAGTTCATATAGCAGGAGTTATTAGAGATGAGCTAAACTGTTTCCAGCTTCTCCCTCCGACGTCACTACTGCCTCTCACTGAGGTGGATTTATTATGCCAACGGGAGAGCTCCCTCCCATCAGCATAGTGCATCTTCACCAGACTCATTGCTGCGGCGCCAATGTAGCGTTTCCACTGTAGACTAGCCCTAAAACATTCTACACTAGGGGTTCAAAACCCTTCAACTTACAATAATGTTACCAAAGTTCCTGATCCTGAAATCCCCAGGAAAGCAGATTAGCCTTGAATTCAAAGTTCCACTTGTTTGAGGGTATCCACTTGCCCCCCTTCCCATCTCTTGCGACTCAAGTGGTGTTTGCATTAGCTTTCATGCCGCCTGAGGCTCAGGATAGCAACAGCAGCCGGTGAGCAGTTCCACTGTCTTCCACCCAGAATTATTTTCCCCAAGCTCAGCAGAGAACCAGTGAGAGCAGCTGATGATTTTGCCCTTGGTAAATATAATAGAAAGTATGTACCTTCCTTCTGTGGTGTTATGTGATTATTCTTCTCTCACATACATATAAAAAATCTCCTTTTAAGTGTTTGTTTGGGCATTCATTTCAACAGCTGGCAGTGGTGTAATGTTATAACTAGGCTCTTTGTGTGGTGTTCCCGCCCTGAAGAGGGGAGAAAGGGCCCACAAACTATATTTCTGTTACTAAGTCCTCTAGTCCATTCAGACTTTAAGCACCTTAACTGATAATCTGACTGTTGGTGCAGAATATCTTTCCCTAAAGTCTCAGAGATTTATTTATTTTTTATTTTCACATTGCTCCTTCTTTCACATTTCTCCATGGTCCCAGTCCTGCTCCCATTGAAAGTAATGTCAAAACTCCCATTAACTTTTGTGGGAGCAGATTTGGGCCTCACCCCAGAAATTTTAGAGACCTAACTACTACTCTTCTTCTCTCCAAGAGCTTGATTCTGTTCTGCAGACTCAATACAGCATCAGCATTCTTTCCTACTCCAATTTTAGAGAGGCTGACTCCCTGAGCTGGGTCAGCCACAGCCATTTGTACAGCCAACAACTTAGAGTGCATATCAGTTCTGAATTCTTTGTCCTCCATTAGATGTTTTTTTGAGTCCTCTTTTGTTGCAGGAAAGGGGCTTTTCCTTCTCTGCTTTAGACAGAGGTGCCAGCTTGTCTCCAGGGAGCTGAGACCAATCCTACTACTAATGAGCTGGCTGGAGAAAGCTCATAGGAGTCCCTTGTTAACAGAGCCAGCCTTTGGGCCCTGCAAAGGAGAATGTCAACTTCTGTTTTTTAAAATATTTTCCCAGTCTTTTTCCTTGTGAAATAGTCTCGAAAGCCGAAACTGATTAAGTTGTAAAATCCTGCAAATAGGTTCCACTTCAGCTGCCAGAAACTGAGAAAGATCTGTCCCCTTCCTTTTAAATGATTGGTTAAAGCTTGGAGCATCACTCCCAGAATCATCTCACTGATCCTCTCCAAAAACCTTAAGCTGGCCATGCACATCATGATGTGGCAATTGTGGCCAGTAAGTGGTTATATTGGAAAAGAGGCCGGAGAAAATATTTCCCAAAATTCTAAGGCCAGCTCTGGTTGTTCAAAATGCCCTGTCCTCCCTGAGCCACATCTACTGTTGCCATATCTGCAGCGAGGGCTGCAAAGTGAGCTCCCTTTTTGTTTCTATAAATGCACAGGGGAGACTCAGCCCTCCTTTTAGACATATATTTGTCGTGTGTGTGTGTGTACGCACCATCCAGCACTAAGAGGATGTCTGCTGTCCCTGGCAGGTGCCCCCTAGTGTCCCAACTTCATCTCTGCATGGAGTATGTAGAGCTCTGATTTTCAACCTGTGGTCCAAAGACCCTGGGTGCCCACAAACTGTCTAGGATTTCAAAAGGGCTCTGCACCTCCACTCAAAGGTTTTTTTAGGGGGTTGCAAATGAAACAAGATTGAAAACCACTAATGTAGAGGATGTGATTTCCTTTGGCAGGAGTGTTTGTCAGGGAAAAAACATGTCACTGTGAGCTTTAGGCTTTCAGAGACTATAGAATGAATAGGCATCTTGCTGGCTTGTGGGCAATAAAGGTAGTTCTCTGCCTGTGAAATGCTTCTAGGTATGGTGGGAAAAAATCTGAAATCATGTTAAGTTATGTTTTGATTCCAACCCACAATCCTTTAATATAAACCCACAGCAGATGGTAGGGGGCATGTTCCACCCCACCCCTCCAATTCAGCTCTCCCCCCCAGAGATAAGATGTGACTGGCAGCTTGTAATTACTTACTTCAATAACACTCATATGCAGCTGCACAGGATAGTCTCTCTCTCTCCAGAGCTGCCTCTGCACCGAGCGGTAAAACTGTTGCAGGGTTGTCCATTACAGAAAATGATTAGTTGTATCACTTGTCCTTTGTTCAGAGTGTCCTCCCACACACACTGCCTCACAATAAGGGGTGTATCACAGCATTCTGAACCACTGGCTCTCTTACACTGCTTGGCCTTTCTTGTTCAGAGCATGGCATTTGGGGTATTTACCAAAACACTGTTCCCCAGCTAATGAAGAGGATGGTCCCACCTATTGATCCTTTATGGGAGTCTTATGTACTGACCCCCAAATTTTCAGCCCCATTCTGTATCACTGCCCTTACTAGCACAGATCTCTGCTGAATAGATTAGTACTACCTACCGTGGCCTCCAGTTTTATATGAAAATGGATGCGAAGGGAGAGGTGAAAATAGTGGCAAAAAATGGGGAATCAAATCTCTGTCACTAGAATATTTCTGTTGAAATTTAACTTGCTGTTTAAAGAAAACAAAACAAAAAACCCCAAACCTGAAAAATTCAGCCAGTCTCACCAAAATTTTAGGTTTTTGAGGGGAAAAAAATCAAAACTTTTCAAGGAAAGCTGAAGAAACATTGGGCCATCAACATCTATTAGTAAAATGTCCTACAAATACAGGTAAATTGAATTTGAGGTTTGCCATAACTTTTATTTTTCTCGCTTTGCTGTAGATAAATTAGATTTCTCAGAACTTCAGTCCATGGCAGATTAGATGTGTTTACCTGTCTCAGGAAAAGTCACAGTGCTTTGTTTACAGTTTGATCCATCCCCTGTTCTTCCCTGAGCTGGTTTGTCAGTGGGCATTAGTGGTGACACAATCTAGTTAAATGACCGAAAGTGAAGGGAGATAATTTGAACTTCATTTGATCTGTGAAATGAAGAAGGGATAAAATAAGAGACTGAAAGTATTACAGATTAAGGAAGACTTAAAGCTGGAGTCTCATTCTCTTTGTATTTCTTTTCTCTGAAGCTTGAATGATCAGAGCACTAAACCTGCAAAGTGAAGTAGATGTAGGATTTCACAGAGTACTGGGGGGAGGGGGGAAAGGCCTCCTTTAGTTGAGGTGTAAAAAAGAGGAGGGGGGGGAAATACTTTTTTTTAGAAAGTGTTTGAAAATGTTCACTTCTAAGATTCAATGGCTGGAAGCTGAAGCTAGATAAGTTCACATGAGAAATAAGACACTACTTTTTCTTTTCTTTCTTTTTCTTTAACAGTGAGGGTAATTAATTATTGGAAAAACTTAGCAAGGGATATGAATTCTCCATCAAGATTGGATGTCTTTCCAAAACAAAATGCTCTAGGTCAGCCACAAGATATGGGCTTAATACAGGAATTATTGGGTGAAGTTCTATGGCCTGCGTTATGCTGAAGGTCAATGTGCATGACCATGACTCCACCTGACCATAAAATCTATGAGTCTGCTTCTCAGTGCTACAGATTGCATTGTGTATATTCAAATCAAGACCTGCCTCTCTTTGATTGTTCCTGAATGTGGGGAGAGGAGTAGTTTGTTTTTGCTCAATTTAGCCACTTTGAATTTAACTGCATTTAATTTAAAGTAGTGTTGCCCAGGGACACAGTAGGGCACAGGGCTGAGTGTCAAGAGATCTGAGTTCTCTCCCCAGGTCTGGCATTGACCTCCTTGGGCAAGTGACCTGAGGGCATATTTTTAGAGAATAAAGACATTCTGCTTTGAAAATTTTCCTTGTCTTCTGAATTTCCATAGCAGGCTATTCCCCGCACACCCTTTTCCTAATGGAATCCTGAAGATAACGCCTAACGCTTCTTATTTTGCTCCATGCTACAGACTAAGGGCAATTGTTTCTCTGTTGCAGATGTCAATGTTGCTCCTTGAAAAATTAATTTGTACTCTTCAGCTTCTTTATTTCCCCCTTGCTTCTACCCCTCTGGTCTTCAGGAAAGCACTTAAGCACATATTTAACTTTAAGCACATTCTTAAGACTTTCCCTATTCAGAGAAGCAGTGTTTTCCTGAAGCATGGCCCGTGTGCATAGCTGTGGCTGCAGGACCAGTGAAAGTATTTTGCCAATGAGTCAGCCTTAAGGGCTGAGGCTCAGAAGCAGGAGGAGAGCAGATGATTCCTGGCTTAGGTTCAAGAACAGGCACCTCTAGTGCCCTAACGTAGGCGGGGGAGAGGTTTGGGTGCACTGACCTGTAGGCCACCCAGCCCTCCGAGCACCCTCTCACAGGCATGCAGTGAAAACATAAAGAGAAAGGATGCACGTTCTAGATGGCACAACAACTCCAGAAGTACATGTAGTGAGACTACAGCGAAGGAGAGCAGGTGGCAGGATTCCATACCTATAGTGAAATGAATTTGCTGAGGGAGACCGCATGAGTGGGTAAAGGAGAAATGACTAAAGCTAGGACAGCACTGCAAGAAATGTGGCAAGATGGACCATGTTAGCTGTGTGTGCAAGAGCAGAAGAAGATTTGAAAGATTAAGTGAGTCTTGTACAAGAGGGGGAGGGCACATCAGACAAGAGCAATGACATCATGACTCTCTTCTTGAGTCCAAGAGCAGGTTCAGGCTGTCAGGACAGGAAAGTAACAAGGGACAATTCCAACCTCCATGCATGTGACACTGTTAATAGGAAAATGTCCCATGCAATTTCAGCTGGATAGTGGGCATGAGATCTCATTCCTGCAATGAGATTCTGTGAGTGAATTGGACTTGAATACACCCATTACAAACCGCTGGCACAATGTGCAATGATGGCATAATGCAGCCCATAAGAAAATGTGACCTCATAGTAATTCACCCGAAAATAACAGACTGCACCAACTGAAGTTTGTGGTGGTGTATGGTAGGCACCGCAGACCATACAAGCATCTGAATCTGATCAAGGCACAGCATCAGAACTGAATAGCTGCAGTGCAGGAAGCAGAAGATGGAGTCCCATGGCCAATAGAGACCATTTTAAAAGCACATGGGAATATTTTCAAAGGCAATGAGTGCCTCAAAGGAAAGCTGTGGCTCAAAGGAGACCCCACAGTGGAACCTGTATGCTTACCATGAAGGAGAATTCCAATGGTACTACATAATTCAATATGAAGGAGCTTAAAAGTCTGCACCACAGGGGTATCATAGCACCTGCAGAAGCCAGAACAGCTCGGGTAAGCAAAAGGGTGATGGTAAGAAGTCATCAGGCCAAGTCATATGTCAGCTCACAAGGCAGGATGTGAAGTGGAACTGGGCAGGTTCCCAACAGCAAGCAGTTAATGTGCTGAAACAAATGATATTACAGAAGCCTCAGTCCTGAAGCACTACCAGCCAGGATTGAAGCTGACACACCGGTGTGATGCATTGAGAAAGGAATGGGTGTAGCTCTTTTGCAGGAGCAGCAGGCAAGGGTATACCGAAATAGAAAAAGAGCTTATGGTTGTGGGATCTGGAGTGGAGCAATTCCATCAGTACATCTATAGCCACCCAGTCATGGTGCAATCAGCCCACAAACTCCGAGAGACAACCATGGTAAAACCCCATCATAGTGCTCGAAAGAGATTGCAGTGCACATTGACATGCCTCCAGGTGGATATTGTCTAGGACAACTACTGGTATTAGCTGACACCCTGAGCAAGGCATTTATACCTAGTATCAGGGAGTTGGTGGAGGAGGGGTCAGGACATTAGTGCAGCATGTTAATGGATTCATCTCCCAGTTTCAACAGGGAGACATCTAACTATAGGTTGTCAAGAGAGTGATACTAGTACATGGCCAGAAGGCAAGTACTGGTAGGAGCAAACAATATTTTTAAATGTGTGCCGGATGGAATTGTATTTCAAGGACAGAGAGCTGTTGTCCCCACCTCATTACATAAGGATGTCATGCAAAAAATACGTTTTGCACCTGGGCATTGATAGCTGCCTTGGAGGCATTCCAGTTTGTGTTTACTGACCAGTAATGAATACACAACTGTGCTCCTTGATAGAAGGGTGTGATTCCTGCCAGTCATGTGTTAGTCACCAGCAGAAAGAGACTATGAAACCACCATGGGCTGCCCACCCAACCATAGGAATAGGTGGGAGTGGAGTCATTTACCTCAATGGAAAACAATACTTGATTATAGTGGACTACTGTTCAAATTTTAGGAGGTTGATGCCCTGCCTGATATAAGAAGCAAGACAGTGTCTGGCAAACTGAAGGTCCACTTTCAGAGAGATGTCATTCCAGACATTTTATTCACTGACAATGGACCCCAATTTGCCTCAGAAGAATTCAAGGAATTTTCATGCATGGAAACAGGAGTTTGACCATCAGACCTCCTCCCCAGCATACCCACAGAGTGATGGTAAGGTGAAATCAGCGCTGATTCCAAGAGGCTGTTACACAAGGTTGTTTCTTGTGGATCAGACCCCTTGTTACCATTTTTTAGCACACAGCATAACCCCCTTACAGGGGTACCAAAACAGTCCAGTACAGACATTGATGGGGCAAAGCACCAAAGCCCTGCTACCAAGGAGGGGACACTTGTTGCAGTGAGAAGGATGGAGATTCTGCCAAAAGGAGATGATCAACAATCAAAGAAACCACGCACTAGAGTATGACAGGTCAGCCAAGGACCTTTCAGCCCTGTGACAATCCAGCCATTAGAGAGACAGCAAAAGGAGTGGACTAAAGGAATCATGATGGGTGCAGTGGTAATCAGGTCATACAAGGTGATTGCGCCAGAGGGACAAGTGATCTGATGGAACAGGAGCCCTTATGAGCTGGCAGACACAACACCCAGGGACAGTCTACAGAGATACAAAGATTATCACAAAATGGAGACCCAAAGAATCGTCCAGAGGCCAGCCCCACAGGGAGGGAAGAGACTCCATCAAAAGATAGTTTGCTTGACCTGATATGTGGCTGGTCCTTTGGGATGAGAAGAACCCTTTTGTTTGAATGGAATTGGTTTTAAATAACCACTCCTAGTTAAATCTAGTGTCTGCGTGTTGAATCCAGAACTGGAATATCTAAGGAATCTGCATATCTGACTTCTTGTTAGCCAGTGTTGTGAGACAGAGATTTTCTTTTGTTGCTGGTTTGGTATTTCTCATGGGAGAATAACCACCAGTTTTGGGGTGTGTCTTCCCTTTTCCCCAGCAGCTTGTCCTGAATTTGGTATTCTCAGTTGTGTCCCATGGAGGCATGGTGATAGAGGGGGTTCCTTGGATGGAGGCTCCAGGTGCCCTTGAACCCAGGACCTATAACCTTGAGGAGAAAAGGGAGAAGACTGCAGCCACACCTCCAGGCTGGGTTACACCAATTATATTCTGAAGCTTTTGAATCCCACAATACAACATCTGAATCCTGCAGCATAAACCTTTAATAAAAATTTCCCTCCCCAAATGAATAACTTGGGGACAGTGCTAATGTATGCTTCTCCTCTCACCCCCTTCTATTAGCTATGAATTGTCTTTCTGCTCAGTTGTAGGTACTGAGGATATCATGGAGAAAGCAGTATGTGTGTCCAAATTCATGAAAATATAACTGACTAGAGTATGACAGAGTATGAAGTTGGCCTTCTAAGTGCCCGGGGGAGAATGTCACCCTTGTCAACAGAAGACCCGATGATGGATAGAATAAATAAGATATTTTATGGTTCACTTTTCCTGTTATAGGATATGTCAAAACATTTCAATATTGGAGGCTGTCAGAAAGCCTTTCATGCTTAAAGGTGCCTGCACATTTCTATTTCAACACTTTATGATGGGAGGACATAGGATCATAAGGATTTAAAAATGGGGAAAAGACCCACTAAATTGTCAAGTACAAGGCATGGTATAGTAAATTTAAACTCCAACTGACCAGATGGGAATTAGAGTTCTTTTCTTTTCCTTCATTTAAAAAAATTCTGCTTAGTCTAAAAAGTATTATTGATCTAAGCTTTAAAAAGTCCAGTTTTCTAATATTCAATGTACAAATGGAAAATTAAATTAGTCATTTATATAAAGATTGCACAGATGACTGACTTGCATGATTGTACAATAAATTGTATTGCCATTAAATTGTATAGCTGATCAGATACGCTTAGTAGTCATCTACCAACTAAGAAAAGTGTTGGCAACTGTATTAAAAAAAAAAAACTCCAGTCACAGTTTCTGTTCTGGCGGTTAAAGCATTTGGAAGTCAAAAAGGGTGTGTCATTTCAACTGAATGGCTACTTGAGTTGGCAATGTATCCATCTGGGCTATATGGCCCGACTCCTAGAACATAAAGCTCAGATTGGAAAAAAGGGTTCCCACTACCTCCCAGCTTCTCAAACACCAGTCTTCTCAATAAATAGCTAGGGAAAGTTCTCACTGTCACTATTTTGGCTGGTCTTAATGCAAAAGGATGAAAGAGACAGAGCAATGTTCCAGGAACACCTTGTTAGTCCACAGGAAATTGTCCTATCTCTCAATCCCAGGTTTATGTAAAGGCGAGAGATAGTGGGACTAGAAGAGTCTCTTTTCCCTGCTTCTAGCCCACTTACCTGCCACAAAATGCTTGAAGGGTTTGGGGAGGAGGAGGAGGAGACTGACCTTACAAATCCCCTCCCCCTGAACATGTAGGATGAGGGGACCAAGCCAGCTGGCTATCAGGGTGAGGGTAAGAGGTATCAGGACACTGTGTCTCCTCTGAGTAGGTGGAACGAGATGAAGGGTGGGAGAGAAGAGGTGAGACCCTGTTGAGAGGAGCTCTCAGCCACACTGCATTTAGGACTATCCTGAAACTCTCCTAGATTTGCCCAAAGAATCACTTCATTTCTCAGTAAACTGTGAGAAGTTTTTTTTCTTAATAAAATCAGGAAACCGTTTCCCTAGCTTTGGTGCAAAGTTACTTATAGTAGCATTATTGCAGAATTTAGGGAGCATTATGGGGTTTGTTTTTGTCATTTCTGGATGAAAAACCAAATGACTGAGGAAGTTCATTAAAGGAATATTGCGATGCTGCACCCCATGTTCTTCATAAAAATATTGTTATTAATATGGCATAACTAAGATGTTATGCAAGATGGGTCATGTGAGGTATCATTGGAAAGGTTATGATTTACTGAATGTGAATATTCAATTTGTATGCATGTATCATTTCTGTATCTGAAGTTAGGAATATTGGCTATGTAACAATTACAACTGTGTATACTTGGGGGAATGCCTACTGTCTGGTGGGCATTCCCCCACTAGCCTGGATGGGCCATTAAGGACAATAGAACTTTGAAGATACTAATCTCCTACCTTTCTGAGAAGCTTCCTGGGATGCTTCTTTGACACGACAAGGTCATGTGATCATGTCACCTGGTACACGGTCCCATCTTGAGCTGGTATTTTTCCCACTGGAAGGGAGTGGGCTAGGAAACAAAAGATTCCCGCCATATGTATAGCCTATTTAAGGCTGGGGAGTAAGTTAATCTTGGCTCTTCTCCGCTGCCTCCCTGCTGAAGAAGGAAGACTGCTGAAAACACCCAAAGAAACAAAGGAACTAAGCTGGGGGAGACAGGGACTGAGTCCAGGCAAGAAAGGACAGCCTGTAAAAGGAATCCCTGAAGATGTAAACTGAACTGCTTGCAGCTTCACTTCAAGAAACTCTGCAACCTGCTTGAAACAACATTTAGGGTGAGAAATTACTTTTTGTAGCCAATTTCTTTAATGTATCCAGCCTAGTTTGCGTGTTTTTGTTTTATTTGCTCAGTAATCTGCTTTGTTCTGTTTGCTATCTCTTATAGTCACTTAAAATTTACCTTTTGCAGTTAATAAACGTGTTCTTTGTTTATTCCACAACCCAGTTTGTGCAATTCATAATGGGGGCGGGGGGGAAAGCTGTGTATATCTTCCTGCACATTGAGGGAGGGGGAGATTTTTATGACCTTATGCTATATAGATCTCTATACAGTGCAAGACAATATAATTTTGGGTTTGCATCCCAAAGGAGGTGTGCACTTGAGTGCTAGGCAATCACCAAGCAGCTCTGTGTGGGAAGAATCAGATCTCTGTGTCCATTTGCAACTGGGTGTGTCCCTACGTGTGTGTGTGTGTGTGTGTGTGCGCGCGCGCTGGAGAAGGCTTGCGAACCTGGCACAGCGGAACAGGGTGAGGGAGCCCAGGCTGGTGGAACGGTTGGGATCAGTGGGACCCCAGCACATCAGGTGGCACCGCAGAAGGGGGGTCCAATCCATCACAATTATTAAAATTAAGACAAAAAGATTCTAATCCAAAGTACTAGAAAATACACTGCAAGGAACAATCTTTCAATAATAGGAGGTGGACTAGATGGCCTGCTGCATATTCCCATCTCTATTGACTATGGCCCAGAGTTTTCAAGGTATTTAGATGACTGCCTGAGGTGGTATTTCCTTTCAGTTATTTTAAATTAGATCTGGAGTGACTCCTTGTTCTCGTATTATAAAAGAACACAAAAAGCAGTTTCTCAGTCAGTCATGAAAAGTGTTGGTTTATCCATCAAATATTAGCTGTTATAACCAAGACTCACAATTTGTGGAGTTTTACCTATACCTAATGTTGTACACTTAGATTATATTTACAATGCAGTGTAGGCAGGGCCGGCTCCAGGCACCAGGCAACCAAGCACGTGCTTGGGGCGGTATCTGGTAAGGGGCGGCCAATCTTGGGGTGGCGAGGGGCGGCGTGGTGCTCGGCACAGGGGGGGGGGGGGTGGCGGCGGGGGGGGGGGGGGGGGGGGGGGGGGGGGGGTTTGGCAGTGCTCCGCACGGGGGGGCTTCAGCATTGTGGCGCTCCACAGGGGGCAGAAGCGGTTCGGCGGCGCTCCGCAGAGGGCAGGGTTTCGGTGGCGCGGCACTCTTCAGGGGGCGGGATTTCGGCGGCACAGCACTCGGCGGGGGGGGCAGAGGCTGTTCGGCAGCGCTCGGCGGGGGGCGGGGGTGTTTGGCGGCACTCCGTGAGGGGGGCGGTTCAGCTGCGCGGCACTTGGCGGGGGGGTTCAGCTGAGCGGCGCTCCGCGCGGGGGGTGTTCAGCAGCGCAGCGGGGGGTGGCAGCTGTTCGGCGGTGTGGCGTTCGGCTGGGGGGTGTTTCGGCGGGGCGGCGCTGGGGGAAGGGTGTTATGGTGGGGCGGCACTTTTTTTTGCTGCTTGGGGCGGCAAAAAAGTTAGAGCCGGCCCTGAGTGTAGGCCACCCAAATATTTATCAGTAAACTGGTATCAGTCAAGGATACACTGTGAAATGAATAGGCAAGTGTTTTCCAAAGAACTTCACAATTCCCACCGAGTCGTCAGTCAGGCTGACTGGTAATTATTCTGATTTCTTATGACAGTTTATTCAGTGCAATAATGATATGGTAAAAGGCAATAGAACATCAGTTTGCTAATTATATCCTCGAATTCTGTAACAAGACTGCTCCAGACCAGAGGCAAAACAAACAAAAAAAAGCTGTAACCATAACTGAAAAATAATGAAATGCAGCAAACTGTCCAAGTGGGTTTTGGTTTTGTTTTTTCGAATACATGAGTGACTTGGAGCTTAATTTTGCCAGTTTCTTGGAAATGTGTGTCTGGGGCCCTGTAATCTTTAATGTGAGGGGAGATTCTTGCCACTCAGCTGGGAGTGAAGGAAGCTTGGATGGCAGCATTCTCTCGTTGGTAGGGCACCGTAGTGGGAGTTGAGAGATTTCATTTCTCTTCCTCACTTTTCTTAGCTGTCTTGGGCAAGCTCCATCTCTGTACCCCTGTTTCCCTTCCCACCCTTTGCCTGTTTTGTCTATTCATACAGACAGTTCTTCAGGGTAGGGGCTATCTGTGACTATGTTCATATCGTGCCTAACACAATGGAGCCTCAATCTCAACTAGGGCATCTAGGCATTACTGTAATATAAAAAACAACAAAGGGGTTGTAGCAATAAAATTACACTTTTCTCTAGTTAACTGCTCAATTCCAAAGATTAACTTGGATTGGCAAGAAAGGGAGCCATGGAAAATGAGCAATTGGTGGTGATGGGACACGTTCACCTCAACTATTCAACACCTCTTCTATATTAGTTCTATTATCCAGGCACCTATGAGCCCCAGTCATGAACCAGGACCCCTAGTGCTGTACAATACAGGACAAAAGGACTGTCCCTGCCCAAAATTGTTTACAATCTAGTGCAGTCCTAGGACCCGGAAGGAGCTACTCTGTGATAACCAGGATTACAAAGGTACTAAGGCCCCTAAAGATGCAGATAGGCACTCGATGGGATTTACAAAAGTGCCTAAACAGGTTAAGCACCTAAAGTCACGGGCATTAAGCACCTAGGGAGGCTATTGAAAATCCCACTAGGTATGAGTGCATCTTTCAGTGCCTTTGTAAATCTGGCCCTAAGTGACTGCTAGAGTGTGATTGTTCTACTAGGGAGGATGTAGCTATTGTTTCTGGTGTCTGGAATGAAGGTTACTGGTGGTTCACTAGCAGCAATCCCTATCTCTTCGGTGTGTTCAGAGCAGCCATCACACCCTCCCTCAGGAAATTGTGCTTTAAACAAACCAGATAGAGAGCTCCATCACAAAACTCATCAGTCTACCCTTCCCTTGGATGTAGTCATGAAGGAGAATTACCCATGCCTCATACTTCCCTCATTAGTCTTTGTGTCCACCGAAGGTCCAGTGGAAGCAGTTCAAGACCAGATGCAAAGAGGCAGTTTAAATAATCTCAATCCTGGAGTAGTCTGCCTGTTTGGTCTTTGACTTCTTTGGGAGATCAACTTTCCCTCCACGGCCTTCTGGAGAATATACAGGATTTGATATTCTTTGTTGGATTGGACCCTTATGTATTATAGTTTGTGTTTACTAATACAATTTATTATGGAACTTGTCACGCCTTAGTGGAATTTCACTAGCTTTCTACCTAAACCAATTGTTCTCAAATTGGGGGCTGAATTGTATGGAGATATCATCAGGCATATCAAGGAGATCTGCAACACTTGGCATTAACTTGACTTAAGTAGGAATCAGGAATTGACATCCTCATGACAGAAGTAGCAATCCAGGAATACCAAAAAAGAGTAGTAGCTATTCTGTCATGTATGGGCAGGAGCATTAGTTGCTGCCCCGTTTCTACACAGTGGGATATTTTTCTGAGATGTGGAGGTTGATTGTTTCATTTCATAACTCTGTGTAAAGAAAAAAGCAGACTTTAACTTCCAGTAATGCTGTCACCGTATTTATTTAATGGATGACAGTCTCTTTATGGGAAGAGAGATGGGGAAGGATGTGTCTTGCTAACTTTAATTTTCAATGCTTCTTTATCAAAATCCAGAGAAGAGTGCACGTAGTAGGCTTTATTTTGTTACTGGTGAAATATAACAGTTTTACCAAATCTGCCTAAAAATATCTCACTATAAACTATGAAGGACCAGATTCTCAGCTGGTGTAAACTGACATAATTGGTATTAGGCTTATGCCAGTTTAGAGCAGCTGAGAACCTAACCAGACAGGTTTAAAGTGATTCTTTAAAGGAAAATATATATATTCACATGTGGCCATATTTTCTTCCTTGTTATGTTTGACTATCTGTTTAAATAAATCATCCTATGTCTGCTTTTCCCTGGGTTTTGCTATTAATATTAAAGATGGCCATGCCCCATCAGCCTTCCCACAACCATGGTAATGTATCAATACTGCAAGATAAAGTTCATTCCTTTCTGTATATGCACAGTGTTATGCAAATAAGTATTACTCAGCCTCCTACATTGTAGGAAAAGTGTGTGTGTGTATCCATGGGCATATGTATGTTTCTGAACAACCACTTTAAAATAATTGCATATTCCCAAAGGTCTACATAGTATAAAGAGAAATTCCTAGCACAACACCAAAGCATAAGATACATTTTTAAAGGTAATCACAGAGGTGCTGACAGTCAGCTGGCTTGTCTGAAAGCTATAATACCACCAGCGGATCTTTGATTAAAATGTAACTACAACAAACAGAACCTCTGCACCTCTTGAAAAGGCTTTGAAAAACCTTTCAAACCTGGCTGAGGTTACATAAAACTGAAACTGTCTGACTTTGCAGCCAACCATCCTGTGGTAAATTAGCCAAGTGGGCTTTTTTGCTTTTGATTTCAGTGTATTTGAAGCACCAGGGTAAGTCTACTTCTTTTAAATGGATTAATTCACTTTTATAGTGTGCATAAACTGTATATAACTTTGGTAATTGTCAGCATATTTATTATAGATACTCTAGCAGATCAGAACAAGTAAGCCTTTATCTGCACACAGGTAAGGCATGAACAAAGTAACATGAAAAGAATTTCAGTAGAGTTTGGTCGTTTTTAGGTGGGAAGTACCATAACTGGATATAGCAGGGGACTGGGAAGCAGGGATTCCAGGAAAGCCAGAATTTCTAATCTCTGCTTTGCTACTTACGCACTAGCAAATCACTTCTGTGTTCAGTTGTTCCATCTGTTAAATGTGAATAATACTTTTATCAAAAATCAACCTTCCTTCCAGGGATTAGTCGTTGATGTAACACTTTGAAGAGCTTTGTATATTTTCTAAATATTATTTTCCAAGGACCATTCTGTAATCTGATCACTCATCAAATACATATTAATTGATATGTAGGAATTAGTAGTGGGCCAGCATTCATCCCTGGCTTCCTTCTCTGCTGAGCCTGGCATAGTGGGAGTTTGTAGCTTAGACAGGCAGCCCAGTGAAATAAAACAGGAATTGAAATGTATCTGATGGTGCTCAAGGTAGCAAGGAAAAGCTGTAGAAACAGTGGCCCCATACAGCAAGACACTTAAGCAAAATGGTTCATTTTAAGCCTGTGACTAGTCCCATCGAAGGATTAGGGTCAAAATGTATCTGATCTTGGTTCGTTAGGGGATAGTGTTCTATAGTTTCAGGCTTAATTTGAAACAACCATTGCTCCTAATCCTGTTTTTATTCAAGCAAAATACCGATTGGGAATACCCCTGAGTAAGGATAGCAGGATCAAATTATTATTGGTCACATACATGAAGATTTAGACAATTTCTTAATCAGAAATGGTGTTATAAATATTCATTTAGGGCTCAATCCTACTCCCATTCTAGTCAATGGCAAAACTCCTATTGACTTGTGTGACACAGGATTGGTTCTTAAAATATTAACAGATAAATCCCTTGAACAATAATCGCTTTCCAGAAGTTTCAGTCAGTTATATGGTATTTTGAATGAGATCTCTACCTTACTGCACTTTCAAAATTAAGATAATGAAAAACAAATTCTTATTAAGAGATGGGCACAAAAATGTGTATGTTCCAATGTATGTTGCTCTTGCGCTGTATGTTCATTTTTGTGTAGCTGGACACCTTCAAACTATGGACAAGAGTATATTCGTGTGCTTTATCCTCCTGGGCACGGCAATTCAGAGCAGCCAGGGATGCTACTGTGAACATTACCCCTGGGGTTCATGGTCAAGCTGTTCAAAAACTTGCAATTATGGAACCCAGACCAGGCAAAGGTAGGTGTGAACTACCATATTGATTTTACCTCTTCACTTTTCTGTTTCAGATAGACTGTTAGGAAAATATCACTTTGGGGTTGGCAAATCTAAAAATACCCAAGGACTTGCAGTATGCTGTGTAAAAAAATCCTTATTTTTCTTTTGGAAGTTGTTGCATTCATAACCTATAAGGAAAAAAGAACAGTTGGCCTGTCCCAGTCTTTAGATGATGAATAGATATGAAAAGTTTAAAATCTCATCACAAAGTACATTTTAAAAAAATTGAGATGTCTCCAAGTGAATCTTTCTTGCTCACGAACCTTGTAGTGAGGACATAGAACAGCCCAATATTAATTTATTCTGGTAATGATGGGTTCAGTCCTGCATTGCTCCAGTAAGCAGTATATATGTGACTGACCCACCATCATCCAAGCCAACTCTGGAGTGATACTGATGAGCTTCACAGAGTGCTGCGCTACTTGGCTGGAAGGTCCGGCCATTGCAATGCACTGCCTTTGAACAGATATAAAGGAGTCAAACTTGGCAGTCTCAAAAAAGCTTGTCCCGTAAATATTGAATTCTGCATCAGTGTTTTAATTCTGCAACAGAAGGTAAATCGTGCCTAACTTCAGAGGTACAGGTTTCCTTGTTACATTGGTATATCATCCAACTGGATTCTTCTCTTTCTTTCCTGCACAGAAGCCGCTCCTTATCTCTGGGTATTAAAATCTGATCTTTTTCTGTTCGCATCTGCTGGCACCTTGCCATAGAGATGGACCTGTTCCATTAAACTCCTGAACACTGAGGAAGTTTGGATGGGTTGGATCCAAATTCACAATTGTCCCTAATCATTATAGTGATCGGAACCCAAAAACCTCAGATGTGAACATCTCCCACCCCAAAGTTGGAAGAAGCTTGCCCCTGGATCCAAACTTTGAAGCCAGTTCCCACTTTTTAAAAGGGCTCTAACTAAATTAATCATTTTAACTTTTTACATTTTAGGCAAATAAAAGTGGATGATTATTATAGAAAAAACTTCTGTGACCAAGTGTGCACAAAGCAGGAATCCCGGGCATGTAACGAGCAGGCATGTCCTATCAACTGTCAGCTTGGAGACTTTGGTCCTTGGTCGGAATGTGACCCGTGTGTTAAAAAACAAGTAGGTGAAAAATAAATTTGATGGGTGAGTGTGAGGAAATGACTGTTTGATTTGCATTTCAGATACTGAACCACATGGCAAACTGATTTGCACAGTCCAAGGGAACAGAGGAAATCAATAATAAATTGGCATCAGAGCAGGAATAGGAGGGAGTCAGTTAAAAGAAACAGCTCAGAATAGAGAGAGAGGTAACATGTTGGGATACCACAAATCATTGTTACACACATGTTGCTACAAAAAGGCATCAAATCTGCCAAGTCTCCTTTCTCAAGGGGTAGTGTCATTATTAGGAACAAGTCTCCCATAGATTTAGTAAATTCTGCCATCAAATTAACAAGTCTCTTTGGGTCACCCCAAAATGGCAGAGCTGTATGAATATTCCACAGTATTTGTCAATACATTTTAAAGTGGGGAATAATTACATTGATGGGGTCAGATCATCCACTCTAATGGGATTTAAAAAAAAGATAAAGAGTGTAAATACTGTCCTAGTCTGGCAGTGGGAATTAAGACTGCTTCTTTCAACATTCATTCCAACTCTGCTTCTAAAAGGAAGATTTTCAAAAGTATTTAGGCACCTAATTAAATCTTTAAGGTCAGATTTTCAAAGGTATTTCAGAATCCGATGAGACCAATCCAGGTAACTAATTCTTAAGAGAGCCATGCTGCCGAAATGCAGCGTGAGTCCAGAAAGCATATCATGGCTTGCCCATCTCAAGGATGCCCTGAGTCATGTGGGATTTCCCTCACGGAGGGCAGATTATCCCATTGTGGCATTTTACACCTTCCTCTGAAGTATCTGGTGCTGCCATTGTCTGAGACAGGATATTGGGTTAGATGGGCCATGGGGCTGGTCCAGTTAGGCAATTGATATGCTCTATGGAACTTCAGACATCTATGTGCTTAGATAGTCATGCTTCCTGCAGCTCCTCAGGCTACCAAACTGCTCCGCCCAAGTGGGATGTGTGGGAAGCAGGGATGTTTTCCTTAGGAGATGATTTAGCTCATGTGGCATTTGTGTGGAGAAGGTGCTCTGCCATCAGTCTGCCCCCATCTTCTCTCTAGAGCCAGGCAGAGCTGGTACAGAGAGGGACAGCAGGAATTGAGAAACGCAGCAGCAGCCCCACATACAAACACCAAGAGCTTCAGGGAGCAATAACTCATATCTTCACTGTGCATTTTTTTAAACTGTACAGAAAAGGGGTACTGGAATAATTTGTAGAGTGGGGGTGTTCAGAACCACTGAACCAAGCTGTAAAGCCTGTATATGTTGGAAACCACTTCAAGCCAGGGGGTGCAGCAGCACCCCTAGTATCCCTAGTTCCAGCACCTATGGTACAGAACCCTCAGCCTCTCTTGTTTACTCAGTTTTTGTTTAGAAACATGTATATGAAATACTGCCTTGTTTTTAATCACATAGCTATTGACGCAGTGTATTTTTCTGTTACAAGCTAAAAAATTGGTTTGCATTGATAAAATACTCCACCCCATCCACGTTTCCCTCCAGCCTTGTATAAATCTCTCTCTGGTCTCTGGATGATGCTTGGCAGCTTTATATAAATGACCTTGAAGACAGAAGGGTGTGATTTCCAAAACAAATACAAAGATAAGACTAATTAAATTCCAAATGATTGGAAAGGATGACATGGGCGGCGAGATGGTGCATAGAACTCGGCATAGTTAATATAGTAATGCAGTTATGGATCACAAATAATCACAAACAATGAAGCCTAGAAGGAAACATAATCTTGACTGCAGACAAAGATACATAGTGGGTCTGATTCTGCTCTGCCTAACCTTGGAGTTACACCCATGCAATTCATGCAACTCCAGTTCTAGTCAACAGCAACCAGCTGTGTATAGCTCTGCCCACTGCTCATTAATACTATCTAGCTAGTGAATAGGTAAACACAAAAATAACCCTTTTGTTTTTCCTCTGTTTCCTTTCAGTTTCGTGTGAGGTCCTTGCGGCGCCCATCTCAGTTCAGGGGACAGGCCTGTACTGAACAATTGGTGGATTCCCGGAGATGCTTCCCAACTAAACTTTGCAACATAGAGGAAGTTGACTGCAGGACTAAGTTCCAGTGTGAAAATGGTAATGGTGCTATTCACTCCATAACTACTAAATCAGATGTTCAAATCAAAATAATAAAGGTAATAGGCTACTTATTTGAAAAATGACATGCTGTATGTACTCTCCAAATCCTTCATATGCATTTGTGGATTTTTGGAAAGAAGTTAAAGAGAACGGATTGCCCAGGCATTTGTGTGCAAAATAGGAGCTTTATATCTTTGTGCTGCTTCCTTCTGTCTTCATTGTGTCTGCAAGAAACTTGAGCCAAGGCAGATTGTGGGCATGAGCTCTGTTTACTGAAGAACAGCAATGCTCTAACAAGAAGAGATTCTTTGCATGGGTTCCTCTGTATGTGTACATGGCTCTTTAGAGTTTTAGGACTTGTTTTGTACCAGTTTAACTGAACTAGTGCAAAGTTCTGGGTGGACACTCTTAAGTAGATTTAAAGGTGGCTTATGTGGGTTTAGCTTTGGCCTGTTCCTCAATTAAAATAAGCCCGAGTTAAACCAAAGACAGTATGTTCACATAGGCTTTTGGCAAATCTTAAATTAAACCAGGGCAATTCTGCATGTAGACAACCCTTAGAACAAGAGAAGCTGCTCCCAACTAGAACAACGAAGGCATTTCTGTTATTTCCTTAGAGTTCTTTTCTCCCTGCAGACTCATACCTCCTAATTATTGAAGCATTAGAAACATCTCTCTCTTACCCTCATTCTAATGGACAGAGCTATCATACGAAAAATGTTTTTGCTTCTGCGGTTTCTCTGGAACAGGTCGCTGCATTGCCAAAAGTTTGGAGTGCAATGGAGAGAACGACTGCGGGGACAACTCAGATGAAAGGGACTGTCGGCGGATAAAGACCGTGTGCAACAGGAGATATGAGAGCATCCCCAGTGTACAGTTAATGGGCAATGGGTACATTGCTTTTGCTTGCCTTTTTCGGGTTATGGTGTTTTTATCTCATTAACATTTACGTAAATTAGGTAGTTACTATCTGAAGGCTGCACTGGTACATTACTGAATCCAACTGCACCAAATACCTGGTATCTTTTTATTAAGAATATCAAAAAATTATAAGAATATAATTAAGCACAGAGGCACAGCATTCCCTTGTTTCTTATACAGGATGCAATAGAGAGAGCACTAGTCTCTGGGGGGTCGGGGCCCACCCATGGGTCCTCTTGGCAGCCTCACATCAGAAATGTGCAGTTACATTGTGTCTGAGCCCTTCTGTCAGTTGGAGAATGTTTCCCTAAACATCTCTTGTTTTGCACTACATGTGAATTTCTTTGATTAGATTTTTACCCAACATCATTTAAAGTTATGTTTTGTTTGCTACTGTCAGCTGAAAAGAACAATTTTACTGGGTGACTGTATGCAACTCACTCTTCTGCCATAAAGTGCTTCTAATCCAGAATTGAATCCAAAGACCCAGAGCATAGCACAGAGGGGATATATGTGCAGCCTCTTCAAACATTACAGCCCTAGGTATTCCAGTTCCCCAGTGATGGGTGTGACATAGGGTCCTGGATCAACAGAGAGAGAAAAGCAGGAAAGTATAGGTGCATTTTTGAGATGCATTCTTCATGAGTTCTGAACTCTTGTAGGAAGAATTCCTTTCAAAGCAACATAAAATCCATTGATTAGATCCTTAGTTGATGTAAACCTACATTCTCTTCAGCTATGTTGATTTACACCAGGTTTTAGCCCTATTATTTTTCCATGTCTTTTTAATTTCTGAAAATTACTTGCTTTCTAGTTTTCATCTTCTGGCTGGAGAGAGCCGAGGAGAAATCCTTGATAACTCATTCAATGGAGGAAAATGCACAACTGTAAAAGGCAATGACACAAGGAAATCATTTCGTGTTCCTGCAAATCTTGAGACTATCCGCTTTCAGGTACTGTCTGAGGAGTAAAGCCACTAAACAACAGCTCTGCTATGAGATGTCCATATGAGATATATGGGTGTGTTAAGTAGTGATATATTCTAGATTATGACTCAAGAAAAGTACCTAAGGGCTATGACCAGGGTACAGTAACTCCTCACTTAACGTTGTAGTTATGTTCCTGAAAAACTTTAAGTGAAACAATGTTAAACGAATCCAATTTTCCCTTAATATTTAATGTAAATACAGGGGGTCAGGTTCCAAGGAAAATTTTGGGGGGCAGACAAAAGGCATTATATACTGTACAGTACTGTTGGGAAGTGCCCCTGGCTTACTCCACACAGGCACAGCTCGCTACAGGCAAGGACACTAGGAAGCACCTTCGCAGCGGCAGCTTCCCCAGAGAAGAACAGGCGCCGACTTTGCCGGGGGATGCTCCAGGCCTGCCTCTTCCTGTCCCCGCTCCACTCCTGGCCCACCTCTTCCCACCCCCGCTCCACCTCCTCTCCGGAACAGCCGCATCCCCACTCCTTACCTCCCCTCCGAAGTCCTTAGCACCGTCAAACAGCTGTTTGGCGGTGCTTAGGACTTTCTGGGAGGGAGGGAGGGAGGGAGGGAGAAGAGCGGGGAAGCACCGCATCTCCACTCCTTCCCCTCCCTCCCAGAAAGTCCTAAGTGGGGGAAGTGCTGGGAAAGAGGCAGAGGAGGCAGAGAAGAGGAACTTGTGCAATGTTCACTTGTAAAGTCACTGCTCTTCCACAGAATCTTACAAGCAGTAGACAGAGCAGGCAGCCAAACAACGTTATAAGGGAGCATTGCACAACTTTAAACGAGCATGTTCCCTAATTGAGCAGCGATGTAACTTTGAAACAACGTTAAGCTGGAGGACGTTAAGTGAGGAGTTACTTTACATCACTTTGGAGACAGATCACTACAGATCTTTATTGATATCAATGGCAGCTCTGTCGATGGAATAAGGGCAAAGTGTGCAACAAGGTCCACGCTATGGATGAGATCCACATTGCAGATTTTGTCCTAACTGCGGCCATATCTTTTATCAGTGACACAAGAGGTGTGATTGCACAAAGACCACACTTCCAAAGGCGCTATGTAAAGAGTTTAACTGGATTTGCATGTACACAGCTTGTAGATTTAGTAGCCATCCAGGTTCAACTGTAGAAGAGTGCAGAAATGTTTAATTATGGGAGAAGCAAATTGTTTTGCTCCATGTCTCTGCAAAGCTGTCCTCATGACATAGTGAGTTTTCATCCACCAATAGAGATTAGCAAATTAGAGAAGGTTTCAAGGATTGTGCTGTATGTATATCTGGATCTATATATACACGTATACAACATGCTTTGGGCTGGAAAGGTCATTGGACCAGAATCTCCCTCTTAGGTTCCAGTGCTTTGTAGTTTGAAATAGGCTAGAGATTCTATGAGAAAAACCTTGCTCATAGTACTCCAGTTCTTTCCCTCATGCTTCCCTGCTTAAATCAGAGAACGGAGCAGTGTGCAGAACAAGAAATGGACAAAAACCCAACCAACTAACGTGAACTGAACTTTTTCCCATTTCCCAAAGTGTTTTATTTTGGATTTGCTTGAGTTTGGGCTGAAAATGTGGATCATTTCTTATTTTACGCAAATCAGTTGTCTCATCCCTTATATGTACGAAGTGACTTGCAACTTCAGAAGGTCTGAGCTCCTTTGAATAGCATCAGCTTTGAAAAGCATGTTGAAAGTGGAAAATAGTGTTAAAGCTTTTCAGACACATTTTCAAATTCTGACATGTCAGTTGCACTTGAAACCTTGTACATTCAAATATGTATTTGATATATAAATGAATAACTGCATGCAAAAACACCCATTTGACCTATTTTCATATCCAAATGCCTTTCTGTGCATATACCTTTTGCACATTTTAACCACCAACTTCTAAAAGCAGTCCCTGGTGTAATGAATGGACTTTTTTTTTGTCATTTTGTCAATTGTTAAACATTCAAATGTGTTGCTCCCAGAAAATTTTAGAACTTCATGATTTAATAATAATCTAATGAACAACCCTTTGGGTGAGCTTGTTTTGCATTTCTGCCTCTCTAGGTGGAAAATGAAGAGGATGATGTGGCATCGGATTTCTATAAGGATATAATTCCTCTACACACTGAATTTGCTAGTGATAGTTCATCCACTGGCTCTGGAAGAAGCTTTTCTGGGATCCCAGGTCTCTTCTCAAGAAAGAGACGTGTAAAAATCACATCATCTTCCTCCTTCAGGGAAGCCATTGAAGCCTCATATAAAAAGGTATAATAAACTAGATCTCATATTCTATTATTTCGTTCACTCTCCATCTGTTCAATTCCAGGATTGGCAGATCTTCAAAAGATTACATTTTATAATCAAGCTAGCACAAAAAACTTTTCTATGCTAATGAGAGAAAGGAAAATGGGTACTCAGGGATTAAATGATTGTCAAACCCAGATTACCTCTTAGTTTAAGAATAGGCAATTTTGTTCACTTGAGTGAAATATAAACATTGTTTTTTCACACATGGGTTATCACCTTGCCCTTTAAATGACTTCTAGGAGATAGATCCACATTTTATACCCATAAAATTCCATTGGACTTACATATAAATAAGAATTTTTTCTTCCTTATGCCACAAGAGATACCTATAATATACCTTTAAACACATACAACTGTGTGGAAAAGTACCATGTCAAACATCATAGGATACCTCTCTTCTAAGAGTAATCAGAGTTGAGACTAACAGGTCAGGTAACCCAACCCCTCGCTCCAAGCCTACACAGTCGGTTGAGAAAATGGCCCAGAGGAAATAAAGTTCAAACAGGATTTGTGATTTTATAAATATGGGAATAAATCCACATTATTTTTCACCTCTGGTTACTCTCGCCTTATAATACCAGAGCCTTGGAACTGTCAAGTTATTGGTAGTCTATCCAATAGTTATTGAACTAGAGCATACCTTGATTCAAAGATTTCCAGTGATACAGAATCCCTGGTAAATTGTCCAATGGTTAATTACCCTCACAGTTTTTTTAAAAATAGCACCTTATATCTAATCTGAATTTGTCTAGCTTCAGTTTCTAGCAAGTGGATCTTGTTATATATTTGTTGGCTAAACTGAAGAGCCTGCTACTATCAAATTTCTATTTCCTGTGAATACACTTATAGACAGCAATAAAGTCACCCCTTGACCTTCTTGTTGATAAATTAACTAGATTAAGCTCCTTGAGGGTCTTTCTATAAAGCATTTTTCAAATCTTTTAATCATATTCATGACTCTTCTCTGACCCCTCTCAAATTATATAACATTTATTACTTGTCCTATTCTGTATGTTAAATTTAGGGAGAGCCATGACAAAGTTATCTAGCTTTCAAAGGCAAAAGCAGAATATCTTTAAGACCATTCCTTGTGAATTAATTGGTTAATAACTGCACAGCTCTTTGCATGTTCAAAATGCTATACAATGCTAAGTATTTCCATTATTTTTTTATCACTGAACTCCTACCCTGCCAATGAAAAGGAACATTGCTTTGAGACCAATTGATTGTCAGGATGTACCAGAAGTATTTCTCAGGTCAATAACTGCTTGTTCTAAAGTCCATTGAAATCAACAGAGAGACTCGTTCTGATTTTAATGGATTTTGGATTAAGCCCGTTTGCTTTGACAGGTGATCCTGGTACACTGGGCAGCCATTAACTGGTTAAGATTGAGTTTGAACTACTTAATTCAAGAAACCATTCTCCACAAATACAGGGTAGTTATCAATGTGTAGCACTTTTCTTTGCTACTTATATATGTATTTGAATCCAAAATGAATGAACACAAAATCACAAAAATACTGACATTAGCATATCAAATAAAACATGTGGCTTATGATGTTTTTAATAAAAGGATAATTTCCCCCCCAAAATGAAAAAAAATATTCATAGTTGTTTTTAATGTCTGCAGTGAAGTGATAAGCTTCTTCCAAAAATTATTATTTTTTCATAACTTAACAGCTGCCAAGAATCTTATTGAGTGGCGAGGGAAGAGTTTAATAAGAATGTATCTGTATGGTTTTTCATGCATAAAGAGTAAACAAGCACTTCTTTTCAGCCAGAATGTCTGTAATCTTAGGTTAAGAACCACAGACCAAGAAAGAACAGAAGTAAAGTCCCCACCAGAGAGTACACAGTGTGTGTTTGCCATCTCTGACAGTCTGTATTGAACTGAATGCAAAATGACTGCTGGCCTCTGCAGATCAGAGACACCTTAGAAATTTAACAGGACAGTACACAACAGAGAAAACAGAGAGCATAGTTAAATATGCCACAGTGGTTGCTGCTTCTAATCATGATTAGAGTGGTGCAAAATACTAGCAATGGATCCAGAAACCTACCTGGCTTTCTGGTTTCCTTACAAGATTGTCAGAAGATTGTCTAAGATTCATGAGTGTTAACATAAGTTTTAAAATTTAACCTAGTTTGAGAAATCCTAGCCAGTTTGTTTCACAATGGAATTTTTTTTTTTTTTATTTAACATTGTATGGTAGTTCCTAAGGGTCGGTCAAGAGTGGGGCCTCATTGTACAGAGCAGTAGACAGTCCCCGTCCCAAGAAGCTTGCAGTCTAATAGATAAAACAGACATAGGGGGAGGAAAGGGGTAAAACACACAAGCACAGTGAACAATGTGATGGTGGCAACTGTGTCATGTTAATTCCAGGATATTTGGAAGGGGGGTTACTTAAGAGGGGAGCAGCTAAATGGAAAGGAAAGGAATTAGGGCGACAGGGCAGGGGAGAAGAGCATATGAGGGGCAGTAGTGGAGTGAAGTTCTGGTGAATAGACTGGGAGGGGAGTAGAAGGTTTGGAGTGATGAAAGGGAGCAGGGGGGTTGGAGTAAACAGCCAGTCAGGTACGGGACACAGAAAGCCCAGTCAAAACTGTAGAAAGTTCTCTGGATGTCTGAAGGTCCCTGCTTTGGCTGCTTCTGCTCCTACCAGATGGAGTCTCTGGCCAGCTCCTCTCTGCAGTTTTCTCCTATGCCCAAACTGGGAATGGGGGGGAGGGAGAGGCACCACCTGGGTCCTAGTGCCCCCAGAGTGCAGGGGATCACCTCTGCACTATTGTTGATCCAAAGCAAGTAATGGGGACAGCGGTGGCCCCAACTTGGACCCATTTCCCCCCCCCCCTCCACCAGGGCAGCAGTCCCTGTTTTGGTTGCTTTTGCTCCTACCGGCTGGAGTCTCTGGCTGAAATCATGTGAATCTCATGGGTTCAATATACAAACAGGTGAAATGCAGTTGTTTTGACTTCACTTTGAGTTTGTCCTTATTTAAAACTCAGGGGGATGAAACAGTATTGCTTGAAATCAGAGAAAATATCCACATGTAAATTGTATATCCCTTTCTCAATCAAAACTGCCAAGTTTCACACTGGCCAATTGTGCTTGCCTGGGTTACACCACAGTCAAGTAAGTAGATTGTGTATACTTTAATTGAAGTCATTGAAGTTTTATTCATGTAACTGAGCAGAATTTGGCACAATATCTTATTAAATAGTCTACCCCGACCAAGACAAATATTTGTAATAATATTTAGTGCTGATATTTAGTACTCTAAGGGATAAGTTTACTACTGGCATAAGTAGGTTTTACTGATGTCATGAGGATCTCTACAGTTTTATAGGGGAAGCATCTGCCCAAAGATAATTAGATTTAAGATTTCCAAGTTGCTAGAATGATTAAATATCTTATAGTGCCAAAAATTCTGAGCCTTTCTATGTCTGAATGTAGTAATTATTGGGCAGATATTAAATTTCTGGGAAATTGTTCTGCAAATAATTGCTTGTCATAGACCTTTAGAAATACATTTACCTGTAGAAAATGCAGATACGTGATACACATGTACAATACAAAAGACAGCTGAATTGGACACAATTAGAAAAAATATGCTTTCTGAGCCAAGTGAAGGTAAGAATAAGGATGCAAACATTCAGTGGAAACACGTGGAAAGTACCTATGCCGTTCATGGGTGGATAGGTACAAAGCCATAGACAAAGTCCAAGAAAAGTCCTAAGAAATATTAGGGAAATGAAACTTTTGGCTAAATCCTGATGTTCTAAATCATGCAAAATTCCCATTGAAATTAATGCACATTTGGCCTGACTAAGCATTTAGGCCAAAATTTTCAGAAGTGGCCATTCATTTTGGGTGCCCTGCTTGAGACATCTTATTATCAGAAAAAAGAACAGGAGTACTTGTGGCACCTTAGAGACTAACAAATTTATTAGAGCATAAGCTTTCATGGGCTGTAGCCCACTTCTTCGGATGCATATAGAGTGGAACATATATTGAGGAGATATATATACACACATACAGAGAGCATGAACAGGTGTGAGTTGTCTTACCAACTCTGAGAGGCCAATTAAGTAAGAGAAAAAAACTTTTGAAGTGATAATCAAGATATCCCAGTACAGACAGTTTGATAAGAAGTGTGAGAATACTTACAAGGGGAGATAGATTCAATGTTTGTAATGGCTCAGCCATTCCCAGTCCTTATTCAAACCGGAGTTGATTGTGTCTAGTTTGCATATCAATTCCAGCTCAGCAGTCTCTCATTGGAGTCTGTTTTTGAAGTTTTTCTGTTGTAAGATAGCCACCCACAGGTCTGTCATTGAATGGCCATTGCTGACTTTAAGTTCCCATTGAATTCAGTGGGTACAGGATCAGTTCCAACTTCAATAGGAACTTGTGCTACCAAGGGTCAGTTTGAGTATCTCTATGTCCTTAGGGACAAAAGAAACTACTAGGAGGAAAATAAGCAGCAGACAGAAACAGCTGAAGCAGGAAGCTGCAGCTTCTGATGATGTCATCAGTGCCACTTTTCATATATATATATATATATTTTTTTTTTACTCTGGACATTCTCTCCCATCTACTGATTTGTTGTTTGCTCCAACATCATCCTGCGCCCTCCCTCAGTCTCTTTTTTTCAGCCTCATCCACCTGCTTTCCTCTCCCTCCCTTTGTCTTTCTATTTAGCGAACAAAATCCCAAGCATGCAGAAACTGTAAGTCAGGCGCCCCGAGATCGTGAGACTGGTTTCGGAATCATGAAATTTTCAAAACAGAGTTTTGTTTTCTTTTTCTTTGCCTTCTGGTTTCTGATCCCTATGGGTGCTGTGATCTGCGTCGACCCACCTACCCGTTACGGGGCGGTGGGGAGCTATGAGGTCACTGGCCGGCCTGGGTCACGCCTCCGTCAGTGGGGAATTAGCAGCGGGGCAGCCGCCAGCCAGAGTCTGTAGCGCACCCCTCAGGCAGGGGAGCGCCGGCAAAGGTCAGTAGCGCGCCCCTCAGGCAGGGGAGCGCCGGCAAAGGTCAGTAGCGCGCCCCTCAGGCAGGGGAGCGCCAGCTAAGGTCAGTAGCACGCCCCTCAGGCAGGGGAGCGCCGGCAAAGGTCCCGGCGTGGCTCGGCCGGGTAGGGGAACGCAGGCCCACCCTACACCACTGCGTTCCAGCCCAGGGCCCTGACAGTGGCAGGACGAGGGTCCCGCCACTGGATCAGCGGCGTCTTTCCGCAATACAGACTCACCACTGTGCAGCTCTGTCCCTGGGCTACTTCCTACCCGATTGCTCGTCCGAATCCCTCTGGTCCCGCTGGTGCGTCGGGGTAGTCCGCTGCTGGCAGCTCCAGCTCCCCCTCAGGCTCCTCCAGCTCCTGTGGGTACTCGGCTGCTGGCAGCTCCAGCTCCCCCTCCGGCTCCTCCAGTTCCTCTGGGTACTCGGCAGCGGGCAGTCCTGGCAGCCCCAGTCCGTCCTCCAGGTGAGGTCTCCACTGGTCCAGGGCCTCCCCTGGCGTGGCAGCAGGGTCTGAAGAGAGCAGCCCACGGTCTGCGTCTGCCTCCCTCCCTGGTGCTGCTCTAACTGAGCTAAGGGCCCCGCCCTTTATACTTCCTGTTCCACCCCTCCCCTTCCGGGGGGTGGAGTGAGCTTGGGCTGGCCCCGCCCACTCAGGCTGAGGGAAGGGCCCTTTACCCTCAGGTTCGGAGGACAGCCACCCTGGCCCCCTACAGGTGCCCTTGCTTTGTGGTTTCAAGCTTTTCTCTGCCACCCTACGGGCTAGAAACTTAAAAGTCGAGATTCTGATGCAATGTCTTGATTCCAGCTGTGGCTGTAAAAAATACACCAAATACTGTGAGACCCATGATAAAATCATGGGAATTGGCAACACTGACCGAATCCCCTACCTCCCCAAACCACCCTGAAAAATTAAAATTAAAATGAATCACGGAACTAATATGATAGTTGCAAACCATGGCACCTACCACTCTGCTTGCATGTTACATTCCTTCCTCCCAGCTCTGTTTGCCACGTCTATGGGCTGTACATTCTTCAGAACACGGACTGTCACTTATTCTGTGTTTGTACAGAATGAATGAAAGGGTCCTGAGCTCAGCTGTGGTCCACACTAACATCATACAAGTAATAATTAATAAGAATACTTTTTGTCTATCATGCAATGAGACATATCCTCTAGAATGTAACCAAGTGCTTGTAATCTCAAGTGGATTGATCTCAGGTTTCATTTGTGCTAGTTTACCCATGACCAAAGAAACATAAAATATAATGTATTTGACCCTTTTTACAATATACAAAGGGAAATGAATATATTCTCAGCCTTTTTGCTTCTTGTCGTGAACCAGAGAATAAGGGTATTTAGTGTCTCATTTTTTTTTCTTTCTAGAATTCCAACTTTATTAGGGTCCATAAAGTGATTGCAGTTTCAAACTTCACAATGAAACAGTCAGATCTGCAGCTTTCAACTATCTTTCTAAAGGCACTTAACCACCTGCCTTTGGAGTACAACTATGCTTTATATAGCAGAATTTTTGATGACTTTGGGACTCATTACTACGCTTCTGGATCAATGGGTGGCACATATGACCTTCTTTATCAATACAGTGCTGAAGAACTGAAAAATTCAGGTATGTAACCTTTGTGAGAAAAAAACCATATGATCTATTTAGTAGCATATATATATATACCTATCATTCTGCTAATAGTGCCTGTGAGAAAAGCACTGCCCCATATTTTCATGTTTTAGCGTACACAACTCAGTAATCCTATATGGCTCTCACACAAAATAATGTCTAACCTCACAAACTTACGTAGGTCTAGGCTTTACCAAGGGAAGTGATGGATTCTCCTCTTGATGTCTTCTAGAATAGATGCTTTAGTCAAACCCAACTTCTTGTTCTCCATGCAGGGGTAAATGGGTGAAATTTTATGGCTTGTGTGCTACAGGTCAGACCAGATGAACTAATGGTTCCTTCTAGCCCTAAAAGCTATAAACCTATGAAAATTATTAGCAATTACTGTTGGCAGTAAATTCCTTAGAAAGATAATCAAATCATTAAAATGGAGAGAGCATTCTACAAAAGCTGAAAACCTAACTTCTCAGGTTAAAGGCTGTGCTCCTGAGTTATGGTACTGTTAACTTACGTGGCCACTGCTGGTTAATAAAACAAAGTGTAGTCGGGTGCGTCAAGGAACTACCAGCAACATCAGTACATACTTAGACAGGTATGGTAAATATGGCTCTGTCTAACATTGTTGGTACATGGGGGAATAGCCGGATGTCTCATGAAACAACAATGAGGTGAAGGAAGTAATCCACAATACCTAAATCGTTTTCAGGATGTAACTGGTGGGGATGAGAATCTCAGACATGGAGGAAACTAGTGAGGTGTTCTAGATGAGGAATGCCATGAAATAGATGTAGACAAAAGGGGTGCCATGTGGAAACAGGGATGCTGTTTAGTGTTTTGTGTATAATATTTGGTGCTTAATGCCATCATTGCTGTTTAATATTTCCCAGGCTTGACACAGCAAGAATCGACGGAATGTGTCCGGGTAGAAACAACTAGGCGTGTGTTTTTCAGAAAGAAAAAGAAAGTACATACGACGTGCACCACAAATAAACTGACTGAACGCCATGAAGGTCATTGTGATGAGAACTAAGCACTGTGCACTGTTATTTACCATGGGGGATAGTATCTGACAGTTATTGGGGTGAAACCCTAACTTCATTGGAGTCAATGGCAAAACTCCCATCAATTTCAGTGGAGCCAGTTTTTCACCTTTTCCCTCCCAAGTCAAGCATTATGGCATTGTGGCCCAGATCCTCGCCCTTGTTCCATCCTGGCACATTTTCCCAGCTGAGGAATCCTCTCTCACAAAACTAGTATAGCCATCTCCTATGCTACCTCTCTCCACATTTTCAATGTAAGGCCATGCTGGAGGTGGGAAGGCGACATGTCAGGACTGCTCTGGCAAACCCGCCTGGTGGATGATCATTTGAGGACTATTACCAGCTGTCAGAGATTAAAGCAGCCCCCAAGCTGCTCTCAACTTTTCCATGGCCGAAGGTGGCACAGAATCAGACAGAGAATCAGGAATCCATAACTAACTTCTCAACATCCCCCTCTTCTCTGGTGCAACAGAGACTGTACCCTATGCTTTTAGTGTACTTCAGGTATATTAAAAGAACAGTTTATTTTCTTCAAAGTGTCAGGTAGTCATGCATCCAGCATAAATGGAAAGAACTCTTTGATCATCTCAAGCCAAATATGCCTTCCCTCTCTCATGTGAGTAGTGCCATATGAAAGACAACCAAACTATTGAGATGTGTAAAGAAAGCAAGAGTTGACACTCCTGTCCTAGCCCATTCGCTAGCCAGCATGGATTGTTCCATATGGTATATTTTCTACTCATATTGTACTATGTCCTATCTAGTTTTAAATGTCTCCAGGGAAGAGGCTTTCATCCCCTTCTTCTATGAGAAGTCCTCGAGATTATTCCACAATCTACTAAATTTCCCCATTGGGATATTTTCTTTGTGTTCAGACTACATTTTTCTTTCTTAATTTCATAACATTACTCCAGTTATGCTCCTTGGATCTGGATGAGTCGTTTCTCTGCACTGAGTTGTTTACACCTTCAAGTATTAGTAGAAAATTACAAAGGATCCCTTGGTCATTCTTGCCAGAGTCACATAAATGCCAATCGGACTACCACTGTCAGTAGCAAACTTTCCCTTGACTTCAGTGGGCGTGGGATGGGAGAGAGAGCAAGAGGGATGACCATCTCCCTACCCTATAATTTGGTACCCCTGTGTCACCAGCAAATCCTATTGGCTCTTCTTAAAAAAACCCCAATCCTTGGAGTTTGCATTGTATGCAATAGAAAAGTTGTGGTTATGTTTTGAAAAACCTTAATTTTAATCTCATTTTAGGATCATTTTTGCAGTCATCTGAACGGTCTATTTCACTGGTAAAAGGTGGAAGGGCAGAATACGCTGCAGCTTTGGCCTGGGAGAAAAAGGGGTCTTTCCCAGAGCATACAGAATTCACAGACTGGGTGGAATCAACAAAGGACAATCCTATTGTGATTGATTTTGAGGTAAGAAAAAGAAAAATACTAGCAAGAAAATAAAGGCCATCATCCTTTACGGGATCAAAGACTAGATCTGGGGTTCTCAAACTTCATTGCACCGTGATCCCTTCTGACAACAAAAATTACAGTAGGACCCCAGGAGGGGGGGGGACCCAAGTCTGAGTCCACCCAAGCCCTGCTGCCCTGAGGGGATCGGGGGGGTGGGGAGTGGCAAAACCAAAGCCTGAACTCCACCACCCCAGGAGTGGGGGCCAAAGCCCAAGGGTTTCAGCCCCAGGCAGTAGGCCTGTAACCTGACTCCTGCTGCCCCTCAGGCTTCGGCCCAGGGTGGTGGGGCACGGGCTGTGGCCCCAGGCCCCAGCAAGTGTAAGCCAGCCCTGCAACCCACAGTTTGCGAACCGCTGGACTAAGACCCTTCGTTCTTTTTCATCTTGTTCCCTGGAATGAGACTGGGGATTATTTCACATATACAAAATATTTTAGAGAGTTTTGTAAACATTTGCTAGAACTACTTTTTGTATCCCTCAGCCTGTTAAATTAACTCTCCTTAGTACTAGGCGTCCAAATCGAAGGGCGCTGAACAGCCACAGGAAGTGAGGGGAGTCACTGGGCCTATTTTCAGACATCATTGGGAAGGAGAAGTCCCCTGGAGCTTGGTAGTAGGAAGTGGTTGTTTTGGGGAAGAAGGAAAGCAATGCACTAGCTGTGTGCAGAAAGTTAGCTGACTTCCTCATTGTGCAAACTCCACAACCACTCCTAGTTTGGAAAACATAGACTGTAACTAAACAGTAAATGTAATATTGGTCCCATCACATTGCTCACCCCTGTATATTACTGCATCTCTCGCGAGCGTACATGACCTCCATGTCTTTGTTTACACCATCTTACCAGGTGTGATTTTTAAAGTGTATATTGCTAATTCTTTGCCACTTGCCCATTAGGCCCTCACCCCTGTGAAGAGGAAAATATAGATATGGGTGTTCTATATGTAGGGAGTTTTCATGTCCTGTTAAATACCAAGAAATTGCACCATGCACCACACTCCCAGTATCTTATGCACATAGCTTTGTAGGCTCTGATGTCTTTAAAAAAGATGCTTTTTTTTTTTTTTTTTTTTTAGCTATTTGGGATATGTTGATGCCCTGCAGCTATCCATAGCAAGAAGTCAATACAGCTAACTCTGTACTGCAAGGAAATTTTCACTTTATCGTTCATTATATGATCTTCTGCTATGTGCTTGTCTTTTAGCTGGCCCCCATCCTGGATTTGGTGAAGAACTTCCCCTGTGCAGTGACTAAACGGCGCAACCTCAGAAGAGCGCTTATTGAATACATGGACATATTTGACCCTTGTAAATGTGCCCCCTGTCCCAATAATGGCAGACCTGTGTTGTCTGGAACAGAGTGTCTGTGTGTGTGTCAGGCTGGAACCTATGGGGATAACTGTGAGAAACGCGCACCAGATTACAAATCAGGTATTTACAGTATTGCCATAACAATGCAAATGTGCTCCTTCTTTCTAGCTGCACAATTTAATGTTAAAAGTTAAAGGTGGTTGGAATCTGGAGTTCACAGTCCATGAAATTCCAAACTTTCACATTTCCATTCCATCAGAACAAAATATTGAAATTTCAAAGTTACCCACCAAGGAAAATTCCACAATTTCATTTCAAACAAATCAAAATGATAGTTAGTTTTGACCTTTATGAAATGTTTAATTTCGATAGGTGGAAGTAGTTTCATTTTGATAAGATTAAAACATTTCGTTTGGACTTTGTTGGCTTGACTTTTATGTTATATTATAAATTATGAAAGTTGAGACATTTCATAATTTCGTGTTACTCTTTTCATGCCATGTCAGAACAGTTGAAACATTTCAACTTTTATATTATTAAATTATATTTGTATTTTATTTTGTAAATTGGCAATTGATTATAAATTGGCATTCTTTAATTAGTAAGTGATAATCTTAATGATAAGTGTTGAAGTGGTTTGGTATTTCCTAATGTAATGTGTATAATAAAAAAATACACAGTTTATTTTTTATTCTGTATTTTTATTATACGTATTACAATAGAAAGTTGCCAATTACTAGACCATTACAAATGACCAGTTACTCCACCAATTACAAAACTAATTAGAATACCAATTACCAATTTCAAAATAAAAATAAATCAGGCAAGACAGGCAGTCAGCCAGTGGCAAGCCAGCTGGTCAGTGGCAAGCCAGCCAGGGAGCCAGGTGGGGAGCCCAGGGAACCATGGGAGCTGGGTGGGCAGCTAGGGCCGTCCAGGGAGCCAGACATTTGGGAAGCTGGGAAGCCCAGGGAGCCAGCCACCCAGGGAGGCTGCTTACCATGGAGTTTGCTGCCCAGGAATTTGGCAGCCTGGCAGCTGGCTAGCCAAGGACCCTACTAGGTGGGCATGTGGACAGCCTTCTCCTCCCACCCACCCCCACCCCCATCGCAGGTGGGTGGGTGGACAGGTAGGAAATCAAGCAGCCTGCTAGCCTGTCTTCTCGCCTGGCATCCATCAGAAGTGAAATGTTTTGATTGTATCAAATCAGCATTTTCTAGTAGAAAACTATTCCAATGGGAAATTTTCTACCAGCGCTAGTGGAAAGTGCTTCTATCAATGTCCTGATTTAATCATATCCATATTGTGAAGATGCATTTTGAAAGTGAAAATCTATATTATGACATATATGTACATGTGTGTATATAAGTGTGCAATCTCCTGTTTATAATAGCATCTAATAATCTGGTGTCCAACATGAATCTGTATTTATAATATTTTTAAAATGTGGTCCTTGTACAAGTGAAAGTTTAAGATCCCTGGCTAGATCTAAGAATTACTGCTTACGAACCCCACCTGCAAATTCAGTTTAGTGCTGATTGTAACTCTATTCCAATACTCAGCTTTTTTGGGCAGGGCTAAATTGGGTTTGGGGTTTGTGACAAGGACAAATGCGTACAAGGGTTTAGCAAGGTACTACTGTATTTATTTTTCATTCATGACCTGTATAGCTAGGTATACAGAAGCAAAAAGACATTAACCCCATGTATTGCCTGCAGAGATATAATCTGTAGATTTAATAATTCATATTTCAAGGAAAAGCAAACTAAAAGAATTAAACAGAAGATGGGCGAAGGTGATGGCAATTTAATTCTGATTTGGATCTGGAGTAAATTTGGGATTAGGGATATCTTGGCTCTGGAATTCAGGTTAGGAGTTGGATTTCAAGGCACTAACATCTCATGAGCTGTCTGAAAAGATTTCTAGCCTCATGGAATCACCAAATGGCTGCATATATGGTGGAACTAGAAAATAGGCATCATCTGGTTTTGGATATGACCTGGGACCAAAACTGTGTAAAGAAAGGAATATTTAGACTCCCCTGAAATTAAAAGTTCAATTTTTGGTTTGGCCCATCTCTGTTTAAAATTTAACCCCATAAATAACATGTTTCTCTGCTAGGAAACAATGCAAATACTTTTAAATTGTGACTGTTAATCAGCCAGACTTCCTGTTGTATACAGAGTAAGGAAAAGAATGCAGGTAGAGTGGAGTTGTCAAGTGGCTGGAGTTTCCTTTCATCTGTTCTAGTTGCAGTAGATGGTTACTGGAGTTGCTGGTCTGTCTGGAGCTCCTGCGATGCTGCTTTCAAGAGAAGAAGGACCCGGGAGTGTAATAACCCCGCACCACTGAATGGAGGAAAGCCGTGCCAGGGTGAACGTGAGCAGGAGGAGGACTGTTACATCTCAATGTTTGTGGACAAGTAAGAAGATGGTAGACTGGAATTTCCATTTCCTGATGGGTTGGGATTGAAGATGCCTGTTTGGTGACTAGCAAAGATAGGGAATAGTGGATAGGAATCTCCTGCCTGTGTTTCTGTGGATGGGTCTGTTAGAGGAAAATGTCTGATACAAATTTGGTTTGGTTTTGTTGTTTCTTCCCAGAGAATTCCAATAGCATTACCAATATGTTATTTTTAAATGTTTTGTATGACTCCGTCTGACGTCATACAGAACTCAGCAGTTTCTTTTCAGTTGCATACACATTCCTGTCTTCTGAGCTACATGAATTTGGATGTTGCCTCCTCTTCCCACAAGCTTTTGTTTGCTTGCTTTGTTTCTTTGCTTGCTTTTAGGTTTGAATTCAAAATCTCAAAAAGAAACGTGACCAAAACTACTGAGGTCCACCTGGTTCTGCTTTGAAACATGAATTTTGCAAGGTTTCAATGTAAAATCATAAATCCAACCCCAGCCTGGGTTTAGTTTCTCATTCAAAGGCTGAGTCTTGAAGAGCAAACTTCATAACCATAGTTCACCACTGGTGCATTTTCTCTGGTGGTCACAACACTGGTAACAATCAGTGGAAGCTGCAGAGGTGGGACTGGGAGTTGTACTGTCTCTGTTGTAATGACTATATAGGAGATCCTTTACTGAGGCTGTTGGACACATACAGACCCTCTTGGCTACCTAGCTCCATCACTAAGTAAGGTAACATAGCATGTGCTTCCTCATAGCTAGGCTTGGAGGGATTAGATTTGTATTAGTAAATGTCAGTAAAGATCAATTTCACCGTATACACCCAAACTGACATAAAAATTCCCATCAGTGATAATCAAAATTTACACTTAGGCAAAGTAAAGTTCTATGTGAGAACTTATTAGAGTTTGATTTAAGGATATTTATTTTGAAATGTGATGCTGACAGTTTGTGTTTTAACAGTTATAAAGCTTTACATTTTAAATCTCAATGGCTGCCATTAAATAGTCATCAGGTGTGTCCCCCCCCCACATAGTTTTCCACAACTATGAAAATTTAGTCAATAAAAATTAAAAAGTGCTTAAAATAAACATCGATATTCACCAAATTGTAAAAAATATTTAAAATCTAGTTCTGCCAAGCCTACTCATATCCACACACTGGGGGCCTCCTTAGTCCTTGCCTGAACTAGGTAGTCAGGGAATAGACTTTTGACTACCTTCCATATGACCCAACCGATGATGAACCCTAATACTGACCAAACCACTTGAGCTCACAGTCACCTTTTAGAGGTTCAGCACCATCTTCTGTCCTCCTTGCCCTGTTTCTCTTAATTTAAGAAAATTAAATGGGTAAAATTCTCTGCTAGTCCAGGGAAGTTATGATGTCAACAGAGAATTTGGCCCAATATCTGCTTCTCTGTTCCCTGGGCTGCTTTCTGCTAATCTGGCCCTTGTCAGCACATGGTACTCTTTCCCTTAGTTTCAATGGGTTATAGTAGGGGAGAGGAGGAGGAAAGAATGCCCAGCTCCCCTTGCTTTCCCTGGTTTGCGGGAGCAGTATTCCCTGCCAGCTTCTCCTCTCCCTTGGCTTATGTTGGGAGAACTCTCCCTACTGTTTCAATCTACTTTAACCACTCCTTAGATTGCATCCTTAACTACAAACTCTTATTTTTCAGAGGGGCTCCATGTATAAATGACAATGAAGCAAGAAAGGAAGTGGACGTTTTCATTGGTGAACCAGAGTCTGGATGTCTTAAGCCATCCCCACCAGAAAATGGATTTCTCAGGGTGAGAGGGTTGTAACGCCTGGGATAAGGGTGATGTGCAGGGATGGAGAGCTTCAAGAAGCTCCAGGTTTGCAAGCCTCACAAACTCCTTGCTGGGTTCACAAAACTAATTCACATTCTACAAAACTTTGTTTCCTTTAATTGTATCCAAATATTAGTACATGACACCAGCTTGAACAACTTGATTCCACTTTATTTAATAAATACATTTTTTAGCTGATTAGAAGCTGATATTATGTACCACTATTTGCGATATAAAACATCACAAAAGCTAGGCTGGCATTAGTAGGTTCACTTTTAAATATAGTTTTTTATTTAAATTTTCTTTCTTACCAACTTTACTCCTTTTTTTCACCAAAGTCTTCTATATTTGGAGGCTTTTTTCCTACTGATTTTCTTTTCCATGTTTTTTTCATTGACTGTTTTCTTTCTGCTCCTAAAAATCCCTTCCCCGTCTCTCAATAACTAAATTCATATTTCATCTTCACTTTGGACTTGTTGGGTTTTGGCTACATGGAAGTGATAGGACAAGGAGCAGCATACTATCAGCTAGGTGTTGGAGTGATTGATGAGAACTTACTGCTTCCTCCAGTAAAAGCTTAACAGAAGAGATTGAATATACAAATCTACTGCAAAGAGAAAAATTGAGAGAGATTTAAAAGGCAAGGGAAGCACTATTGTTGAGATACTGATGCATGTCCATGTATGCGCCACAAATGGGTAGTAGAAAATCATGCATATGCAGCACTAAAAATTGTATTTACATTTCTGGGATCAATATTTTTATGTTGACTGACAGTTTCTTCAGTAGACCTTTTACCATAAACATAGAGATAGATCTACTGTATTTTGCATACCTGCTGTGTTAGCAATCATACTGCTGAATATAGGGCAAGCTACAAGGCTCCCCTTTGTGTGGGGGCTTTCTCCCAATCACAGATCTGTAAAAGATCTCAGCAACAACTAAAACAAAGGATGGGTGAAGGATATAGGACCCAATTCACACAGCATTTTTTGTGAACCCTAGTTTTGTATCCAATGTGCCCATACTAATGGGGTGAATGCATGACAATATTAGCGCCTGGATGGACAGACAAATGGGATGCATGGCTTTCACGTCAGAGAAAGGAAAAAAAAAACTGTTATGACAATTGCAGTACTATGAGCCTGAGAATCTGTTTCTTATGTCAGTGAGTATTCCACTTACAAAGGATTTGATTTAATTGTAGAATGAAAAGAATCATTATGCATTTGGGGAAGAAGCTGAAATCGCCTGCATGACTGGATATGATCTCATTGGCTATCAGTTCCTCAGGTGTCTACCAGATCATACCTGGGCACAGCAGCCTGTTGAGTGCCAATGTAAGAAAGAGGAGAACAGTTAGGCTCAACAACAAAACTCAGGAGGAGAATATATGTAATAAACAATAGAATGGTTCCATTTTTAATAAAATAATCTGTAATTGTGTCTTAAGAAGAAATTAATGATTGATAGAAGTTAGAAATCGCAAAAACCTACTGGGTCACCATATTTGTTCCCTTTCCAATGCGGGATTGTTCCTATAGCATATTCTATAAACAATAAGATACTATCCTGCTGGGTACTATAGAAAGCCTGAGGACAGATACTTTCTAGTTCCTTTTCTAGTCTGATTTTAAATGTCTTCAGCAACAGTACTTGCATTTCACTTCCAGACCTATCCAAGGAGCTGTAAATTTTATGACGATCAGATTGAACAAACTAGCATTCTCAGGATTGGATAGACACACAAGTTACATCGGATGAGATTTCCAAAGCAGTCTCTAGGGTACTTACACATACCTTTTCCATTAATTTCTATGGAAGATGTGTGTCTAAACCCCTAGACTGTTTTGGAAATCTCAGCCATAAAATCCATATCCTGATGTGCTTGCAGTGTAATCAACAAGTAAAGCTAAAACAACTTCTGAATCTATCAATGAGAGAGATTCAAATAGCTGGCAAGAACCCAATGCATTTGCATTGTTTTGAATCTTCAGGTTGTACTTTTCAGCATGAATTTCTTATTGAATATATTTACAACCTTTCTAGCACCATGCACTTTATTCATAATTACATATTGTAACTAGTTTGATAAGATTCTCTAATTGCCTGTTTTTAATATTTGTAACATGCTGTACCAGCATTCTACAAGTTTTATTAAGCCATTAGGCATACTTTATTATTCCTTTTTAGTAACTGATAGACAAATGTAATATATGGAATGTTACCATGAGAGCAGGTCAAAATTTTCCAAAACTCAAAATTATGTGTTTTTTTTTTTTTAAGCCAAATTTTAGAATATCAGATGACAGAGGAGGTCAGCGTTATTGTGAAAATGGTCACAACATTTTTTAAATAGATCCATTTTACCCACTTTAATTACCGTGTTTATGATCACAAAATGATATACTTATTTGAATTGTCTTTTTACTATAGCATCAATGTGCCCTAAACCATCAGTATCTGAGGGCGTCACAATCTCCCCATTTAAAAATGAATACAAGGTTGGGGAAACCATCCAGCTACGCTGTCCAGCTGGCTTCATTGTCACTGGTGAAAAGCAGTACACTTGTAGGAAAGAGGTATCATGGACACCACCTATACTGAGATCACTTACCTGTGAAAAAGGTTAGTACCCCAGTTCTGCCTGTGACTAATATATTTTCATTTCAGATAACAGGGTGGGATCAATAACTTTTTTTTAACAGTGTAACTCAGATCTGATTTAACTAACTGTGGAGCATTTCATGATGTGTGGCAAATTTTAAAGCCAGAAAGGATCATTATAATCATCTAGTCTGACCTCCTGCATAACACAGGCCATAGAATTTCATACGGTTATTCCTACGTCGAGTTCATCCTTATGACTGAGTTATAACCAATCACTTGTTAGCAGTGAAGTTGTTAGGCTGCAGATGGACTTTTTTCTTCAACTGTACCTACTAGGCATTGTGAAAGCTAGGAGATGGTGGTATTTATGTTTGATGCAAAGGAAATGTAGAACTGGATGTCACCTGCATGGTGCTGAAACCTCAGCTTGTGTTATCTTACCAGCTCTCCCCATAGCTTCATATAGATCAATTCGCCCTTGTGAGACTGTGCGCATGCAGGCTTTGGAGGTGAAGGAACAGTTGTCCATAATGGCCCTCTGCTTTGGATGAAAGGAAGCACCTGAGCCATTTTTGGGTTCACCCTTGCAGCTTTTTGGAGGAAGTACAGGCGTATGTGGCGATCACCCATATCAAATGCCACAAAGACAGGCTTCCACTGCGTCTGTGGACAAGAGGAGATCATCCACCACAGCAACACATTCTTTAAATACCATATACCATGCCTTGCCCTGAAGCCTGACTGAGAGGAGTACAGGTTACTGGCAGCTGACACTGTTTTGGCTACCTTTTCCGTTAGCTTGCTTGTAAAGGGAGATTAGAGACTGGGCTGTAGCTTACAAGGTCTCCAGCACCATGCAATAGTTTCATTAGTATTGTCTGACTTATTTCATATATTATGGTGTGTGGTACTCCCCTAATCCTCACTCATCCCCAGAAGTGTTCTTATGGAGCTTGCCTAGTCTGGAAAGCAAACGTGCTATGAAGCTGATTGCTTACTGTCTGGTTCACCATTCTCTGCGGCACATTGTTTTGTCTCTCTGGCCACACCAGACTGCTCATCATTTTCTTTACATGCTCAGCAACTTTTCTTCTCAGCCAGGCAAATTCCTTTGCCAGGTGCTTAGCGCTGTCCAACAGGGTTGTGTTACTGAATTTTATTTCACGCCATTTTGCTCTTCCGATCTCTTCAAGGGCACTTGTCTATTTTCTTAAACAGGGAACATCATCACCACTGACCCTGTTGTAAGGATATGTTCTTTTACATCTAACCCAGATCCTTGCAGGCTGAGGAGCCTTGAACGTCTTAATATTTAATGTGGGGGGTATTTCATGTGACATCTAATATTTAGAAGTGCATTTTTAAAGGAGAAGAAATAAGACCTGTAATTATAGAAACATAGAAATGTAGGGCTGGAAGGGACCTCGAGAAGTCATCAAGTTCACCCCTTGCTCTGAGGCAGGATCAAGTAAACCTAGACCATCCCTGACAAATGTTTGTCTAATCTGTTCTGAAAAACCTCCAATGATGGCAATTCCACAATCTCCTTTGGAAGCCAATTCCAGAACTTAACTACCCATATAGTTAGAATGTTTTTCTTAATATCTAATCTAAATCTCCCATGCTGCAGATTAGCCCATTACTACTTGTCCTACCTCAAGAGGACATGGAGAGCAATTGATCACAGTCCTCTTCATAACAGCCGTTAACATATTTGATAACTGTTATTATGTCCCCCCTCAGTCTTCTTTTCTCAAGACTAAACATGCCCAGTTCGTTAACCTTTCCTCATAGATCAGGTTTTCTAAACATTTTATCATTTCTGTTGTACCCGTACGGACTCTCTCCAGTTTGTTCACATTTTTCCTGAAGTGTGGCACCCAAAATTGGCCACAATACTCCAGCTAAGCCTGACCAACACCAAGTTGAGTGGGACAATTGCCTCCCATATCTTACATATGATGCTCCTGTTAATACACCCCAGAATGATATTCACCTTTTTAACAACTGAATTTCCTTGTTGGCTCATATTCACTGTGTGATCCACTCTAAATCCAATATCCTTTTCCACTAGTTCTACACCTCGCTACTTATTCTACATTTTGTAGTTATGCATTTGTTTTTTTTCCAAACTTGTTTCCAATCAAGTTAAAGCCTTGAAAGTTAAGCCTAGCCCTGGCCCACATCCTGTTCTTGCAAAATGGTCTAAGAGTGAGCCACTCCAAATGGCAATTATGGAAGATGTCACATGGCAAGTTATATGGTTAACTGGAAGCCTGCCATGAATAATGGTTTCTTTCCATTCCAAAGGAACATCTGTGCTTACTGTTGCTGTTGCCTGTGGCTTCAAAGAAGCTGTAGCAAAGGTTCTGAAAGTAAGCGATTAAATGAACTGGATCTTTCCCTTTACTTTTCAGCTTCTTCCTCGCATTTCTTGCTCTACAGTTTTCAGAAAAACAGGAGAAGACTATTGCACATACCTAGTTGTAGTTCTCAGACAGCAGAGCTGGCCCCAAAATTTCAACTTTTCCTGTCTGCGAGCTTCACCACGGTTAACTATCCCTTTATCAAGACATGGCCTGAACATTTTGAAAAAATCCCATGAAACAAGCTTTCAAGACCTTCCCCAAGGTTAACCAACTTCCATCCATCGAGCTCACAGCACTACCAAGCCAGACCATTGTAATGTGCTCTTTACCTTGGAATCTACTTAAGAACCCACTTGGAAGTATCTTGAACTCAGCAGAAATCTGCTGCCTACCTCTTCGGAAGTGCAGACTAGAGTAGATGCATGACACTTGCATTCTTTGAATTGAAATGGTTCCCAGACAACTTCTAGGTACAGCTCAAAGATTTTATCTTCTATAAAGACCTGAAGGCATGGCCATCTTGGGGACTGCCTATATCTTTTTATGCCAGCTGGGTTCCACTGGAATGCCCTTGCCTGTGTCTCTCCAGAGAGGAAGTCCGGCATATGGGCAGCAGGGCGTTTTCAGTGGATAGCCTTTCATTTCAGAATTTGCTCTATCCTACAGTCCATCAGAGTCTGAGTCTGAGGATTTTTTGTGAGACGTGCTTGTTCACTCCAACTTTTGCTTTCTTTATCTGTTCAGTGGTGAGAGTGGTAGAGGCAGTTTGGTTTGTGCCAGTTGTTGGCAACGGTCATGCATGTTAATTTCTGTAATTCTCCAAAAATACCACAGTGATGAGAACAATGTAAATAAATATATTCAAAAATAACCGTAAGTCTTGTAAAATAAGCCAATAGATAATAACAGCAAGGGAAAATGGCACCACTATTTGGGTACTATTTCAGCTCAGGGGAAGATTCTTTTGGCTGAACTGACTTTGTGCTTTACAACTAGGTGTGGAAAAGCTCTTTTATGTTTTCTGTGTAGGTGCTGAATACAGAGCCCCCCATGTCCCATCCCCTTCACCTTTCAACTTTTTGAAATTCTGTCCTTTGTGTGGCGTGATTTCTATTCACACTTGCATTGTTTTTTAAGATTGTTTTTAAATGTTGGAATTACACTTGGGTGTCCCTGCTAACTGAAGAACAATATGTATCACCTCTTGTTATGGGTGGTCAGGCTAAATTAAAATAAACCCTTTCTAGTTTCTGTTCATCTTTTTATCAGTTATTTCAGGGAGTAGCTTTGACAATACCGTCTTTCTTTTTCAGATGAGCAAACTAAAGCTAGAGGTAACTGCAGCCCAGGACAAAAACAGGTTGGATCTCAATGCGTTTGCATGTCTCCAGCACAGGATTGTAGGTAAGGTATATACCGTATTTGGATATAAAGCCACAGTCGTTCTACGGTGGAGTGATTCATTGTGAACAAACAGGGAAAGTTAAAAATGAGAATAGCCATGGCATTCTTGCAGCCTGTTCCAGACGTTAGCAAAACAGCCACAAGACAGAGTCCAAAATACTGCCATTTTTATAGCTTATAAAATCCATGAGCTAGCAGCTGTTTTCCTGCAGATCATCAATGGCATCCGGCGGTCAGCATGCCACAATGCCATCTCCCACCATCTGGACCCGCAGGCTTCCATTCTTCCCTCCCCCTCACCTAACTTCTTTCCAGCCACTGACTTCTAAGAGGTCAGCCATCTAGCTTTCCTATCAGCCTGTGTTACCCATGTGGAGTCTCACCAGGTCTGGTTTTGATAGTTGCCATTGGGTCAGCTCTTTGGTTTTATGCCTCTTGTGTTTGGGTCTTCCAGTGTATTCTGCACCACACTCACCTGATGAAGGCCTCAGACTCCAGGGAAGTCTTGGGTTGTGCCACATTTGAAGTCAGCAGCCAGACTTGCTGAACTCCTGTGAATTTTTGCAGGGATAAGTGAAGGGTCTTCTGGTGATTGATTTGTTTTTTTTCCAAACCAGTTTGCCCCATCTTCCTAAGGCCAATTATATGAATACAACACCTGTATTCCTTCTGGATTTTCCCAAACATATTTGGTGTGAATTGACATGGCTCCCCTGAGGTCCGGGGAGATGTACTGATTTGCAGCAGCTGAGAATCTGGCCCGGTGATGATGGTTCACTTCTGCCAGACTGATTAATTTGAGTATATCCAGTTTGGCTTATTCTAACTGGCTAAAAAAAACAGCAACCACCTCGAACTTTGTTAGATAGATGTGTTTGGTCACAGGAGTTTTTTTACTTACTGACCCTTTTATAAACTACTCTGATGCCACATTTGTTTGCATTTGGAGGAAATCACTTGTGCTGCCATCCCAGATATAAATAACTGTGGGCTTGTTAAGCCATCTGTAGGAAGAGAGGACAAACAGGAACAGGGAGCCTCTACCAGCTCCAAAGAGGAATCACAAATCAGGGAATGATGGTGTGGAGAGCAAGCCACTTTAGAAAAGAAATGGGGAAAAAATGGATTTCCCCTGAACTCTAGACCTAAACTTTAATTTTTGGAACATCACCATACCACAAAAAGCATAGAAGAGCACCAAGCTTAAAGTAAGCCAAGAACAGTGCTGATTTAGTTTTAGAAAGAAATGCTGTCTGTTTATACAACATCAGCTGTTCAGGCCCCTGAGGCACCAAGGGAACAAATTGTTATCTTGAAGAATTTTTAGCATCTAATTATTTGCAAGCTAGAATAAGGATGTCTGTGTGGTGGACTGGCATGGAGACACTTAGGAGAGGAAGGATTGACCAGTGTTAGAGCACTAGGTAGGGCCATGGAAGACCATGGGTTCAATTCCTGCTTTGCCACAGATGTCTTGTGTGATCTTGGGCCAAGACTTTCTGTGCCTCAGTTTTCCATCTGTAAAATGGGGAGACTAGCACTTCCCTACCTCACAGGAGTGTTGTGGGAGTAACTACATCAAAGACTGTGATGTGCTCGGATACTGTGGGATAGGGGGCTGTATAAGTACCTAAGATAGACATGCAGCTGTTGGTTATAATGATGGCCCTGACTTAACTGCACAGTAGCAATGTCAATGTATTCTATGTTGCTGGAATGTCTAGGGTTTGACATATGCCTCCTTCATTTTCTCCAGCCTCCTGTAACATTTTTGTTTTTGTGTCTTGGCAGCCACTACTCTGAAGATGTCTGCGTACTACATGCAGTTTCTGAAAGGCCCTCTACAAAGCCCAGCTGTCAGTATTTAGCTGAAAAATGCCTTAACGAGCAGCCACTCCATTTCTTGCATTCTGGCCCCTGTCATGGTGACACCAACCTGAACTGGGCCATTGAAAGGGCAAAGCTTTCGACAAGTAGCTCAAAGAAAGAGCTCTGTGGATATGACACATGCTACGACTGGGAAATGTGTTCAGGTATGACTGTGCTTTATTGAGATCTTAAACTCTGAATAGAACATTTGACATCCACATCACTGCTCTAAGAGTGAGAGTCACAGTCATTCTGGTCCACATTCTAAGGTGTATCTGAGCTACTCTGAGTTGAGAAGAGCAGAGAGGCACAGGTAGCTTTCTGTCCCTGGAGTGAATTAGAGCAGACTCAGGTCTGTTCCTCAGCACTTCTCACACTTGAAGGGAGTGTAGAGCTGACCACACCAGCTGTATGCCATTTGGGGAGCCCCCAATCCAAAGGGACTCCCAAGCTGAGTCAGTTTTCTATCCCCTTTGTGCTGCCACAACAAAGGAAACAGATAGAGTAACAGGATCTGTTCCTGTGTGATTAAAGACTACAAGGCTCTGAATATTGCATACAGATGGGTCAAATGATTTGGAAACTGTAAGTATTTATTATTTACATAGTACCTTGTATCCAAGCATCATGAAGGATCAATGAGGTAAGTCCCATAACACCAGCTGGTTACTCCAAAGTTAAATTTGGTCACTTTTATTTTCCTGCATCCCTAAACTAGGTATGAGCCCGGGTCTCCAGCAATAAAAGGTTAGCAAATTAACTCCTTTCCAGTGGTGGTCAGGTACACAGTGAAGGGTGCCATATAACCTAGACATTTAGGGCTTAATTCTGTTCACTGCAACTTGTGTGGTCATTTAAGCCAGTGCAAAGTGGGAGTAAAACCATGCTGATTATTTTACACTCATTCTGCATTGTTGTGAATGGCTACTCAAGTTGCCGGGCAAAGAGAATCCTGCCCCTGGTTCTTGTCAATGAGAACATTTTTAACTACTGTGTATTTGCATTTAAAAACAGTGATTAAAAGTAATGTTTATGGATATAGTTCAGTACATCATAAAGACAGTGGGCCCCATCCTATTGTCCCGGTGTAATCCAGAGTAACTGTCTTGGCTTTGCTTGCCTTATTCCATAATTTTGAGGTTTGGTAATCAATAGAGTTACTCTAGATTTACTTCTGTGGAACTAAGATCAGAATCTGGCTCAGTGTAATTTATGCTGATTGGGGGTGTGTGCGAACCTCAAACTGAGATCACCAAATTCATTTCCCATTGGTCACCAAACAGGAGTACAAGATGACCTACAGGAACTTGACCTTTTAAGGCAATTCAGACCTGTAGCATTATTAATGGAAATTAAGCCACCAATATGATCCTCTGTTTGTTCTTATGATAACATAACCTCTAGCGTTGTGTTTCATGCCATATAAGCAATATTATACAATCTTTCAGAATAGCTACATTAAATCACTGTACTACTGAGTAGCATAGGTTTAGGCAGCAATGTTTCTCTTAGTCATGACTGTATTGTTGTTTTACATAATGGCTTCTTAATGGTATAATTTAAAAATAACTTACGTGAAATCCGCGTTTATTAAGAGCTTTAACGAACAGAGTCAGAGTTTGTTGTGAAATCCCTATGAGGATTAGTGTACAAACATTATTGCAACAGAGAGTCCTGTGGCACCTTAAAGACTAACAGATGTATTGAAGCATAAGCTTTCGTGGATGAATACTCTGACAAAGTGGGTATTCACCCACAAAAGTTTATGCTCCAATACATCTGTTAGTCTTAAAGGTGCCACAGGACTCTCTGTTGCTTTTTACAGATCCAGACTAACATGGCTACCCCTCTGATACTAAACATTATTGCACAACTCTGCTATTTACTGAGTAATGAGGTGATAGCAGTAGTGATTTTCCAGTAAATTTGTGAAATGTTTGTTGGCTGACACAGCACACAGAGCAGCCTTGCCAGAAAAGGGATGGGTGGCAGCCACATTCATTCCTCCACTTGCTTTTCGGAGCAGTTCCCTTTGCTCCAGGGTCAAAGAGCTGGAGTGGCATAAAGAAAAGAGGGATAGCCGTGTTAGTCTGAATCTTTAAAAAGCAACAAAGGGTCCTGTGGCACCTTTAAGACTAACAGAAGCTAACTTCTGTTAGTCTTATAAAAGGTGCCACAGGACCCTCTGTTGCTTTATAAAGAAAAGAGACTCCAAAGCCCCATAACTGGCTAGGGGAGGGGAAGAACAGCTGGGAGGCTGCCTCCTGAGGACCCTCTTGCAAACCCCCGCCAAGGGGAAGTACTATAGGCCACGTTGTGTGTGTCAGGGGTGAGGCTGTAGCACGCAGTTCTGCAGGAGTTCTAGGCATCACTGCAGCCCATAGGGCAGCCCCAGAGAGGCTGCTACAATTTAGACAGGCCCCCATAGGGTGACCAGATGTCCTGTTTTTATAGGGACAGTCCCGATTTTTGGGTCTTTTTCTTATATAGGCACCTATTACCCCCCACCCTCTGTCCCGATTTCTCACATTTGCTGTCTGGTCACCCTAGGCCCCCATGACTGTATAAGTTATTAAAGGCACCTCTTCACTGCTCCTCTCCACTCAGAGTAGCCCAAGGACAGAAGGGCACATAGGTGTCTTAAAGTTCCCATAGTACCCCTTACCCCCGGCCTATAAACTGTGTGCTGCACCCCTTAGAGGCCCAGCACAGAATAGGAGAGCAAAGAAGGGGGAGAAGGTTGGAAGAGAAACAAATTTAATCAAAAAGTGTTTGTTTCCACTGTAAGGGCTCAATAAATCCAAGGCAATGCTTAATTGGATTAAACAAGCTGCCCCCTCTGCTCTTTATGCTATCCAGAATGTGTTTTTTTTTCTTTACTCCATCTTCTTCATATTTCTTCCTTCTCTCTGCCCCCACCCAGATCTCTTCCCCTTCCCTCATCTCCCAGTACCCTCAACCTTTACTCACTGCTACTAAAGTTCCAGATTTTCAAAATTAAAAATCACATACATATTTACGTCTTCTCTGGAGAGTCACATGTCTCCGGATGAAGGAATGCAACTGTTCCGAAATCAGCTGGGAACTCATCTCCCCATGTGGCAGATTTGAGGCTGCCCTTTCCAGTCTGACCACAAAATGGCAGTGTGTCGGTGAGAGTTTGGGGTCGGGTGAGGGAACAGAAATATCAGGGGGAACGAGAATTGTTGAGCCAAAATCTGGTCTCAATCCCACTGATGTAAATTAAGAGTAATTTCATTATTTGCGATGTAGTTACTTTGGATTTACAGTCTTATAAAAGAAATTGGAGTCTGGTCCATAGGCTCTGACTCTGAGGGTGCTCCAGGGCTTGAGCACTCACTGGGGAAAAAATAGTGGGTGCTCAGCACCCACTGGCAGCCCCGCGGATCAGCTCCTCCCCTTCCCCCCAAACCCTCCCGCCCACTGGCAGGCCCCACCGATCAGCAGCTCCCTCTCCCTCCCAGCGTCTCTTGCCCGCTGCTGAACAGCTGATTGTGGTGGCCGGGAGGCACTGTGGGGGAGGGAGGACGAGCGGGGGTAGGAAGAGGTGGGGCGGGGGCTGAGCAGGGGCAGGAAGAAGCAGGGCGAGGGTGGGGGCTTGGGGGAAGGGGTGGAGTGGGGGCGGGGCGGAGCGGGGTTCGAGCACCCCCTGGGAATTGGGGAAGTTGGTGCCTCTGGTCTGGTCCATTGTATCTTAGGGTATATCTACTTTGTAGTCGGAGGTGTGAGTACAACTCGAGTAACATACTTTAATCTAGCTAGTGTCTCTAAAAATAGTTGTGAGGACACAGCACCATGGGCTGTACAAGCCTGCCCAGAACGCTGGCCCCTCTACATGCATTCCTGGCCCACACCACACTCTATGCCACCACATCTTCCCACACTAGCTAGATCAAAGCTTGGATATGCACAAGCTGCAATCACACCTCTGATTGCAGTGTAGATGTACCCCTAGAGAAGCTGAACCTTAGAAATGCAGGGCCAGCCAAGAAGTGATTTATATAGTGAGGAAGATCGCCAAGCAAGGTTGTGGGTACTGGGAGATGAAGGAAGGAGAAGAGATCTGGGCAGGGGCAGAGAGAAGGAAGAAATATGAAGAAGATGGAGTAAAGATGAAAACCTCACTTTCTGGATAGCATAAAGAGCAGAGGGGACAGCTTGTTTGTAAAAGAAGAACATTCAGTAAGACCACAGAAGCAAACTATGGAGAAGTCCTATGAGAACATGACAGCCCATCATTTCTTCACAATAAATTCATACAGAATAGGTTTGGCTGAACATCTCAAACTGATTTGGGTTAATAGGTTGGCTGTGGATAGGCACAAAAACCCCTCACTTTCCAGAGATATTCAAACCTTTTGTACTTAAGCCAAACTGGTTTGGAAATGTTTGTCTATGCAGTAGAGACATTAAAACAGATTATTTTGGTTAAAATCCTTAAGAATGTATTATGTATTCATGATAGTGCAGCTCTTTCATTCCACTAGTTTTTGAATAGTAACTGTAACTTAACCTTCATGATGGTGAGTGTTACCCACACATGTTCCAATGAGCATAAAATAGATATAGGATGGAGGCCAGCTTTGGTATTCTTGAGGGTGAGCATTGGGAATCACTGCAGAGACAGAGGATATGTAAATAATATATAGAAACAAATAAAATGGGAATAAATGAAATTTACATTTTTAAGTGAGGAAAGGGAGAACTATTTTCTTAGATGGAAAATTTCTGGGGTAGAATGTCAGAAATTAGAAGATGTTCCTGTTAAAAATGAGTAATGAAATCACAGTCACCTGTATGCCAGTAGTGGAGAGCCTAGGATACATAAAAGGAGGTTTAATGAAATATGAGCAGACACAACAGAAGTTTTAAGCATCCATTTCACAGCACTGCTGCATTTGAAAGTAATTGGAAGCATACAGTCAACATAATGTCTTTGTTCAAAACATCCAGGGGCTGATAAAAACTGGCCAGACAAACAAATGGATCAACGAGGTTGACATTTTACTTGCTCTTGAATGGACCAATGTTGTGAAAATACATGCTTAAAACTTCTGTTGTGTCTATTCCCACTGCACTAATATCCAAAGCTGTCTGGAATTGTCATCTGTCAATCTGCAATTTCATTTTCTCTTTCTAGTTCTTTTAAATGTTGCCAGACTTTAAATACACGCACACCTGCTGGTATTTGCAACTAAAACTGAAACTTGTCTATTCACAGATTCGCAGTCACAATGTTTCTGCCTGGTACCCTACCAATGTCCAAAGGTTGAGAGCCAGCTTTATTGCATCCAAATGGAATCTACAAGTAGAAAAAGGACAGCCAGTCTCTGTGCACTGGGAGCAATGAAATGTGCCGGCATGAAAATAGCAGTACTGCATCAGGGGAACTGTTTGAATTAACATATTCGGGCCTTATGCAGCCAAAAATATACTTGGCCTTATGCTTCAGGCCATGCAACATAGGACAGCCTCTCCTGAGGAAAGATTGGCTGACTACCCAAATAAATCAAAACAGCAAAAAGCCCCAGAGCATTGTGGCTGGGATTTACAGACTTGCTCATCGGTTGATGAGGATCTCATGTAAATGAGCCCTCTACCTCCTACACCCTACTACGCCCAATTTTACCTTTGTCTCTCTCTCCACCTTGCATGCAATGCATGCACCCCTGTTGGGCTGCAAGAATTACTCCCATAGGCTGCAGTAAGATTCTTGTGTGGCTCCTGGAGAGAGGGATGGCAATTGTCGTATTATCTGTTCAAAATTACCTTGTGCTTTGGGACTGAGGGTCTTTCCTACTATCAACAGCTTTAGATAAGTGGTGGGGACAGAGATTCTGCCTCTTAACTCCTGTGATGCTGTTTGGGTTCTCTGCCCTAGTTTTTGGGACTCTCCCCTCCCCAATCCTGAGGGGATTTGTTGATGGTAGAGGGCTGTCTCCTCTGTCCCTGCCCGCCCAGTGCCCCTGTCTTCTCACTGGCTGAGCTCTATACTGGAGTTCTCAGACAGGAAGGGGACTCTGGGTGGCCCAGCACCTTTACTTTTCCTTTAACGATGGTCAGTCAAACAGAAAGACACTGCCCCCAGTGTTGAAGACTTTAAACAATGAAATGAGCAGTATACAGCACTTCCAGTTGCAGTCATTCCAAAATCCTGAATCAGGCCTCCCCAAAATCATGAGATTGGCTGAACAGTCAGGTATTTTTTTTAAATAAATGTGCAGTTCTCTTTATTTGCCTTCTAGGGTTTTTGTTTGTTCATTTGTAGTTTTATGTTTAGCCTCTAAGGTTCACAGCCGCAAGCTTTCCTTTCCACCCAAGAGAGCTAGAAACTTACTTTCAAAACAGAAAGAGCTGAGTTTCTAACATAATCACCCGACTCCGTGCGCTGAAGCTTTGAGAAAACCAACTAACATCATGAGACTTGCCAGTTCTCACCATTTTATGCCACTCTGATGCATCATGCAGTATGGCTCCTATATCTGGCCATTCGGCTGGGCTGAGTTCCAGACTTCATCCAGGAACAGAGGCATGTTTTAGTGGGCACTGAGGCTAAACGTGGCATGGCAGTTTTGCATCTAAGGAGGCACTGGCTCCTAAGAGCAGGGGAGCTGTGGAACCTCAGCAGCCACTAACCCAGTAGTGGCTGCGTAGAACCCCAGGGGAAGGAAGGGAGGAATCCTATGCCAAAATAGACCAAACTATTTTGTTGTGGTGTTAAAATTTATAATAAAGACAATTAAAAATAAATACTTACATATCTTGACCTCGTCTGTTTCCAGTTTGTCCGAGGTGTCTCCAAAGTCTCAAGACTTTCCACAGATTTCCTATTATTACTAAGGCTGGTTGGCTCTGACTGATCACAGATCCAGTGATCTTTTTTTAAAAGAGCTTTGTGCTTTTTTTCAGACTCCAGGGGGGCTGCTGCCCCTACCTCCTGGACTCTCTATAGGGGGTGAGGATCTGCTGCTGGTGTTTCTGTCTTTTTAATCTTAATGCTGCTCTTTCTCTATATAAATCTGACCCAGGACATTTTTTAAGTGAAATGCCAACTTGCATTTTTGTTGTGATTATTTTTCATGCTTTATGTGTTGACAACCCACCTGCCTCATTTATTTTCTTGCATTTCTAAAATATTTAGGAGCTCATACACTGTTAGTCTTGAACTTGTCTAGCACCTTCCATCTCAGCATCTCAAAGTGCTTTACAAACATTTGTTAGTTAAGCCTCACCCTCTCTTTCTGATCTGTGTAACGGTTGTTGAGTCCATTTTACTGATGGGAACATTAAGGCACAGAGAGGTTAAGCGACTTGCCTCGAGATACAGAGGAAGTTAGGGGAAGAGCTACTAATAGAATCCAAGGGTGAAATGTTGGCCTTTTGAGGTTTGTGGGAGTTCTGCCATTGACTCCAATAGAGTCAGGATTTCACCCCAGTCATGCTGAGTTCCAGTGCTGTGCTTTAATCACAAGACCTTACTTCCTTTCTCAACAATTGCCACACAATGCTCAGTTTTATTCTTTCCTGCAACAGGCATCTCTCTTCTTTTTTGGAAGAAACATTTTCTTTGTAATAATTTTATATTAAGTAACTAGAGAGGCAGTTACTTCCCAGTCAGTAGCAGAAGAAGCTTCATTTACTTTGTCATTGTAAGGTCCAGATAAATGTCTGGTTTGATGGATCATTGCTCAGGTGCCTACCTTATAGTTGGGCATGAGGAAGAACACCTGGAAAGGCAGCACATAGGAAAAAATCCATCAAGATGACAATGGATTCTGAGACCTAGAAATTCGCAAAAGCGTAGTTGTCCCTATAGAGCAGCTTCACCATTGCACAGAGAAAACCTACCTGAGCATCACTAATGTAGGAAAGAAGGGTAAAGTATTTTCCAAACTAAGTGTAAGGAGCCTACAGTAGGTTCACCAGAATATCTTTTTGTTTATTTCTAAATTTGTTTTATGACCGTGCAGGTATAACACATGGAATACAGTTGTTATCACAACTTAATTGCTTAAAACAAGAGGAATTCACTGGGAAATTGGCACAGTCCATCACATTTTTGAGTTCTACATAAATGGTAGATTCCTCTAGCAGGACATAGGAAAGAACTGAATAATATTTATTTTTTGTACAGCTCCAGGAAGCGGTCCCCCAGATAAGTTAAAATCTTGTAGTCTGGAATGAGGATGCAATGGTCACCATTTAAAAAAAAATGCACATTTAGCAACAAGCCACCACATCGTTACCACAGTTAGTGATTTTTCCCTATGCCTAGAATATCTCAGATTGTGTAGTAACCTTGTGAATGCCCGACTTTTTAATCTCAACCGCTGCATATGGGACAGTGGAGGTAGGTGTTTTCAATATAAGAATATCAGAGAGAACAGGAATTGTGACCAATGGCTGTATGGCTACAATATATGTGCAGACGTGCAAGGTTACCTTTTGCAGCAAATGCAGTAGACCTGTTCTGTGATTGTAATGGAGGGCTGCTTTTTACTGGCATGTGATAAATCTGTTGCTGTAGTAGACATTAGTCCTACCTTGATTCCCTTTGAGCCTACTCAGTTTCTAATGCAAAGCTACAAGCCGCACTCAAGAATCTCCATTATTTTTTTTAAATACAAGGTCTATGGCATTTAAACTTGCTGCAGTTCCGGACAAGCTAAGATTTACATATTCAGTTGACTGGAGTGGTTCCTTAAATCTTCCAGTTCAGCAAGAATGGCTTTTATGTCCTTCCATAGATTCCTGTCCAGCACACTTCTGCTTGTGGCCTAAATAATATGGGCTTAAAATGCACCTCACTTAGTGCTGACTGCTGACATTGCTTATGGAGTTAAATTGAGGAAGGAAGTTACAAAACAATATTTTTGTTCAGTTAAATCTTAACTAAAACAAACAAACCATCTGATCAGAGGGGTCAGTTACATTTCTTGATTTGAATGGTTGTTTTCAAACTGCTCCCAGAGCTGTGTAGGGTTATGTATGCCTGTGAAACTGCATTCCAGTTACTTGGCAGGCAGCCATCTCCTTTTGTAAATTGTCCAGCAGACTTGATGTTCCATGATTTCCCACAGTCTCTGTGAAACACCAGGGCAAGTCTGCATCTTTTAAATGGGATCACTCATATGCATTGTGCATGTGGTGGATAATGGAGCCTAAGGGAGTTGGGTGCCCAAATTCCATCCCTTAGTCCAGCGGTTCTCAAACTGTGGGTCAGGACCCCAAAGTGGGTCATGACCCTGTTTTAATTGGGTCGCCACAGCTGGCTTACACTTGCTGGGGCTTGGGGCCAAAGCATGAGCCCCACGGCTCAGGGCCGAAGCCAAAGCCTGGGGGCTTTAGCCCTGGGTGGTGGGGCTCAGGTTATAGGCCCCCAGCTGGGGCTGAAGCTGTTGGGCTTCAGCTTTGGCCCTCCCGGGGTGGCGGAGCTCAAGTGGGTTCAGGCTTCAGTCCCCCCTCCTGGGGTCATGTAGTAATTTTTGTGTCAGAAGGGGGGTCACGGTGCAATGAAGTTTGAGACCCCCTGCCTTAGTCTCTTTTGAAAATCCCAGCCTATATAGTTAATCATGTGTTTTCACACCCTTTCATATAGCATGACTAAACCATTTAAGAGCAATGACGTTTTGTAGTGAATATGGTGTCTATGCAAGGTATTTTCCAGACCTAGTAGCTGAAGCCACAGGATTAGTACAATAGAGAAAGCATTAGTGCAAGTTTACTCACACCTTAGCTACCTGATCTGCAGGAGCCACATCAGAGTAAAAGAAAATAGGTTGTCTCTGGGTTCTTTCAGCCCTTGGCCTCTGCTTGGACTGCTAAATAACTAGGGTGCTGGTTGTGATGGTGCTTCTTGTAGTGCACAAACCTCAGTATTGCAGTGCACAAATCTCAAGTCAACCAGGTCATTTTACATAGGCCATTATGATAGTGTGTCCACCCCACACAGGACTGGAAGGGGTTAAGATGGCCAGTCAGGCCAATTAATTCCACAGGCTGCACCTGGAGGAGAAGTCAGGGAATTGATTGGAAGCAGACTCAGCTGGAGGGGCCTAAATAAGCCAGGAAGTTGGCAACAGAAGGGGCTGGAGGGAAGGAGTATCTAGTCACTCCCTGGGAGAAGGGAGGTTTGTATGGGGCAGGAGGCACAAAGCCTGCTCTTACTCCCTGGGAGGGGAGGGAGAGTGGCTTAGCAAGCTCAGAGAAAGGGGAGAGCCAGAGAGTTAGACAAGACTGAGGGGGAAAGCAGCAAGGTATGGGGCAAGTCAAACCTTGGTTGCCAATGTCCTGAAGCAGGGCTTATGTCCCTCTAGCAGCCACTGACAAAGTGACACCGGCAGGGCAGTAAGTAGGAAGACTGCCTCAGCCTGTTTGTGAAGAGAGACTTTCCTACCCTGGAAAGGGGAACGCTGGAGTGACCTGACTGGAGGGCTAAGTCACAAAGAGGAAGCTGCAGTTCCTAAAGCAAGAGGGGTTCAGCAGACAGAGAGGACGATGGAAGACACACCACAAGGGGAGAGTGCAATGCCTGGCCAGAGCTAAACCCCAGGGACTGCCAGGAAAAGATGCCACAAGCGGTGAATGAACCCGGGACAGCTTCTGGGTGTTTGACTTTTGGTGTCATCCAATGGAGACTGAACTGAAACTAGTGATAGGGGCTGCGTTTACAGATCTGACTCATCCAAAATGCCCACTGATTTAAATGGGAGTTATGCATGAGTAAAGTCTTCAGGATGGGGCTCCTAGAAGTGGAAGAGGAATCCTTTAAAGAATGAGAGAGAGCAAGACCTGGGATTTATGGTCCAAGTTTCCTCCCAGGCTGATTTTTGTAATTGGGTGAATAAAACCTGAATAGATTCATAAATGCATAGATTTTAAGGCTAGCAGGGGATCTTTATGTTCATCTAGTCTAATCCCCTGCATCGCACACATGAGTGTTTCACCCAGTAATTCCTGCAACAATTTTGATTGAGCTAGAACATGTCTTTTGGAAGACTGTCAATCTTGATTTAAAGATCTCAAGCGATGGAGAATCTACTACACATGTCCCTAGGTAAGTTGTTCCAATGGTTACTTAAACAGAGAGGGTAAGAAACTGTACCTTGTTTCTCATCTGAATTCTTCTAGCTTTACCTTCCAGCCACTGGATCTTGTTTAGCCTTGTGTTTGCTAGACTGAAACGTAAAGCTGGGCATAAAATTTCTAGCAAAACAGGATTTAATCAGAAAATGCTGATTCATCAAACTCACCATGTTTTGCAGAAGCCTGTATCAGCTTTGACAAGCTACAAGCAAAGTTCCTTCAGAAACCTGCCAGGTTTCCTGCTAGCTCACCTGGTGGGCTGCTGGTAAGCCCCAGGTTCCCAGGGTCTGCATCTCCAGGGCAGCCTCACTATGTGGGCTGTCCCACAGTTGGGGATTCCAGGGCTTCAATGCTCCCTGCCTCAGAGCTAGCAGCCTGGAAACCCTGGGGGTTTTCAGAGCTTCTAGGGTCCTTGGCACAGAGCTGGGAGCCCCAACTCCCAAGCTAAAAGGCTCCTGACTTCTAGGCTTCTAAGCTCCCGTGAGCCCCAGTGGACTGACAGGGAGCTGGGAGCCATGGCTGAGCCAGAAGCCTTACAAGCTTCGGCTCCCAGGGTCAATTTCATTTTGAAATTAAACCTTTTGATTAGTTCAAAATGAATGTATTATGGATTTTCCCTTCCACGGAAAATTCTACTTTTTGTTCTGAAATGGAACTAATTTTTTTCAGAATTTCAAATTTTCCTGCAGGATGGAAATTCTGACTTTCGGCCAGCTAAGAGCCATCTATTATTAGAAATCTTCTTCCTCTGTAGGTACTTTTAGACAAAGAGAGTAATACAGCTTAGAATGAAAACACTGATTAAACTGTAGCCTTCTCAACAAGCGGAAATACCCAGGGTTCCATTTATGACAATTAATTATTTCTCTACTGCAGAAGACCTGGCAGACCCAACACAGCCCCAACACTTTTGAATGTTTGTTCACTTACATGTGGCTCCTTTCCCAGTCAGTGTGAGCACCTGGGAATTCAGGCATTCGGTGAGTGGGCCGATGGGCTGTTAGTGAAGGCCACTGCCACTAGACTTCCCTATTTATAGTGAGAAATAGATAAAAGAAATGCCCCTGGCATGGCCACTCAGACATGGAGAGGAAAAAGAAAGCTAGCAAGCTAGTGGTCCCCTCAATGGAAGATAAGGAGGTTAGGAAGAAGCAACTATCCTTGAAACAAGGAACTGAACCTGCTATGCTGCTTTCTCAAATTATTCCTTTAGTAGCAGGACTGACAACCCCACCTCTCTCCAGCCCTGACAAAGGGAAAAGGTTTGTTGTCACTGCATTCCAAGGAGCATAAAAGAACCACAGAGAACACCCACCTGTTGGGCAAGTGACCCAGCCTATTGCTTCTTGGAGACCAGATCTACAGTGAAAAGAACAAGCCTTCTGCAAATCCGTTCTTGTTGGTGGGGGGGATGGAGATCACAGAGCCTATTTTAGGAATATTACTCCAACAGAGGCTCTACCTGAAGAGAGTCTGGGTAGAGAACTGATCTGAACCAAGTGGCTAGCATGGCTGGGGCCTTGTGGTGCAATTTGGTAAGACCACTGGTTTTTTCGTGAGACAGGACAGTTGGACCATGTGGTTTGCTTGAGTTGGAAGAACAATGTAATAGGACTAGGCCATTTAAATAAGGGCTACATAGCGCTTTCGGCCCAAGCTATTTGTGCCTTTATATTGTGAACTCTTTGGGGCAAAGACTCATTTCTATGGCACAGTTTACTTACTATATATAGTTATGTACATGCACTTACAGAATAAACCATGAATAGTCATATGCCAGAATCTGTCATACTTACTCAGATTGGACAGTACATATTCACATCATTGGTTTTGATGGGACACCTCCCTTGAGAAAGCACTACTTCTGTATGATTGAAGATGACCATTTGTATCATTGTTGCTATCACTGATCTACAGTTGCAACTAATCTTATACAAAGTATGTCATGTTAAGGAATCAATGGCAAAGTTGTACTCTGCCAAGTAAAACAATCCTGTTTATATGCATGTATCATCTTTGTATCTGAAGTTATGAATATTTGCTATGTATTTATATCTCAAACATGTGTTTTGTTCTTGGGTGACAACCTCAAGATAGTTTTACATCCGTCTAGCCAGCCCAGTCGTGATGAACCATTCAATTGTTGATGGACTATTGAAGCTTGATGGGCCATTAAGACAAATCAGGTCTCCATATATCTCTTCCTGCAGATGCTTCAGACAGCAAGGAGCCACCCTTGTGATTCAGCAACACATGTAAGGATGTATGATATGGACATGTGACCTTGGACTCCATCTTTGTCAGTAACTTTCCATACACAGGGGCTGAGGGCTTCGTTTGGGAGAGTAAATTTCCATGCACATGGCAAAAGATATAAAAGACACCTGAGACATCTCCATGTTGCCTCATTCCTGCTCCAATTCTCTGAACTGTGGATTTACAACTAAAAGAAGTATTTTGAACTATGGACTGAGGACTTTTGCAAGCCAGCTGTCTATTCCATCACAGCTATGATCTTGACCTATGAACACTGAAAGTCACTTGTATGTATATGATACTTTAACCATTCAATAAATCTCTTTTTTTTTTCTTTTATTAGTAAAATCTTTAGTTAATTAAAATGTACTAAGAACTGGCTGCCAGCGTGCTATTTGGGTAAGATCGGAAATACATATTGACCTGGGGGTGTCTGATCCTTTGGAATTAATAGAACCTCACATCTGGTGAATTGAGTTTTCAGTAACCTCTCACTATATTAGACCTGTTTGTCTGGATGGGAGCCAAGGGCTGGAATACCTAATGGGGACTGTTTGGCTTTTTGTTAACCAGGGTGGTGCTACAGAAGCTCTTTTGATACTGGTTTGGAATCTAACTATAGAATAAACTGCCAGTTTTGGGGGGATTGTCTACTCTGTTTCTTGCAGTCTGCCCTGAGTGTGGCATTCTCAGTGTGGTCCATCCCGAGCACCCGTCCAAGAGACCATAGGAAATGGTGGACTTGTAGTAATAATTTTATTCACACTGTCATAATTCACATATCAAATAAATGTTCTTGTGTCTCTGAATAAGATAGAGGAGTTCCAGCTCTATCAGGCACCAGGCACTCTTCCCTTAGGAAAGAGTGCGCATCACCTTCCAGAGGAGTTCAGGGCATAATGTTCAGTTGCAGCATTGGATAAAGAGAAAGGAATATGGCAACATTTCATTTTTAGCTGTTGTTAACAAGCAAAAATGAAGTTAAAAAGCCTGTTTGTGTTTTTAACTTGACTGTGTCTCAAGTGATTTGGGGGGCATTTGACATGTTTAACAGCTTCTGAATTTCAGAATACAGTGAATAACATATATTCATATTCTGTAGTTGGATACCTTCAAACCTATGGACAAGATTGTTAGTGTACTTCAGCCTGCTGAGGGATCCTATTGTGACCATTACCCATGGAGTTCATGGGTCAAGCTGGTCAAAAACCTGCAATAATGGCATGTAGAGCAGAGAGAGGTTGGTCTGCGCAGTTCCGTTGCTTTGATGTATTCGGACATAATAGGCCTCTAGAAAAATGAAGTTCACAGTCAGGGAAGTAATTGTTCTGGCATAGGCAAGCCTAAAAGAACCAGAGGTCTGTGCTAAAAATCTCATTTTCCCTTTGGCAATTGTTGCTTCCATAACCTTCCTGATAAAAAGAACTGTTCATTTATCAGAATACTTAGATGGCAAATAAATTTCAGATCCTCCCCAAAGCATATAAGACATTTATAGATTCTCATGAAAAAGAATTAAGAATTAGAGTGGGACATAATTAGTAAGTGTTGGCAAATGCAGACTTGTTAATGATTGATTAAATATTAATCTGTACATTGACCTAAACATGATCACCACGAACTTGTTATATTTCTCTTTGTCTCTCCCTTAGAAGCTGATGAACAATGAAGCTGGTTTACAAAACATGGCTCTTTTTAATCTTGGCTCCCACTGTGAGCAAAGCACATATACTGTACTTGATAATAATGCCATAACTAACTACTCTTTTACTTTTCTGACACATAAGAAATTATACCTACGATATACAAAATTCTTGTGGCCGACTGTGTGCAATGTGGGACTCTCAGGCATGCAACTAGCAGGCTTGTTTTATCAACTACCAACTTGGAGACATTGGTCCTTGGTCAGAATATGACCCGTGTGTTAAAAAACATTAGGCATAGTGGGTGTCAGCATAGCACATTATAAAAGCTGTATCCAGGCCCGTGTGCCTTGGGAAATGCTAGGTTGCTGACTGATGATGAGAATGAGGAGGGGGATAACTAACACTTTAGGTTTTTCTGTAAGGGATCATGTGAGTATATGGATGCTCAGACACTCATTTTCTATTGTGGCTATCCCACAGCAGCTTTTCTTGTGGTATATCTTCACTTCTATTTCCAGTCCTCCTGACTGAAACCAGGAAGCACAGAAGGGTGCAAACGTCAAGGTAAGACCGATTTCTCAAATGCTAAGGTTTCAGTTCAAGTTTCAGATGATGGAGGAGGCTATTTTTGTATCCGTGTACCTTAATCTGTGTATCCATTGTTACTGTGTATAGAAGTGGCACGACTGTGGAAGGTGGGAAACACAAACACCTTGGCCCTGATCCTGCAAACTGAGCTGCATGAGTGGACTCCCACACATCCCCATTGAGGTTATTGGGGCCTGGCATCTAAGATATGTATAATGCCCCTCGTTACCGGGGTAACGGATTGATTACCTCACAGCCTTTGTATTTATGAACAGCCTTCTGAGGTAGGGAAGTGCCATTATCTGGATTGTACAGGGAAGGAAATGAGGCACAGAGAAGCTAAGTGATTTGCCCAGGGAACCACAGGAAATCTGTTATGGAGCAGGACACTGAAGCCAGCTTTCCCAAGTCCCAGACTGGTGATCTAATCATTGGACAGACACACATGCCCCTTCCTCTCATACATGAGAACAAAGGTTTGCTTGCTTAGATCAACTTTCAGGGTTGTGGCCTTAAGAGACTAGTTTTGTGGTTCTGTTTCTTTAGGTGGAAAATCAAGAGGATGGTTTTCAAACCTGGGAGGGAGGGGGAGATACCAAGCGGTCGCGGCGCGCGAAACAGCTGATTCGCGCGCCACTGCTCCCCCTCCCTCCCAGGTTTGAGAGCCTGGGAGGGAGGGGGAGACTCCGAGCGGCCGCGGGGTGCGCGCCGCTTCTCCCCCTCCCTCCCTAGCTTGAGAGCCTGGGGGGAGGAGGCAGGGCTGGGGATTTGGGGAAGGGGCGGAGTTGAGTCAGGGCCGGGGGTGGGGTAAGAAAAAAGCGGGGGGGGGGGGACAAAATTGTTTTTGCTTGTGACGGCAAAAATCCTAGAGCCGGCCCTGTCTCCACCCTCCCCCAAGTGCCTCCCCCAGCTGCCAAACTGTGAACAGCGGTGGCTGGTGGGTGCTGAGAACCCACTATTTTTTTTCCCATAGTTCTTGAGCCCAGAGCATCCACAGAGTCGATGCCTATGTGTTAAATACATGTTTGTTTGCTAGGTACAGTGCACACAGAATTTGGTTGTTTTGTCTGCAAAATTCCTAAAAGAGTTAGTATGTCAACATTCATTGTGCAACTCTGCTATTTACTGTGTAACAGGGTGATAACAGCAGTGAGTTTTCCTGTAAACTTGCAAAATTTTCCTTGGATGACACTGTGCACAAAGTAGTTGGGCCAGGAAAAAGGGTAGCAGGCACACTCTTCCTTCACATGGGGCAGGAGGGATGTTTGCATTCACAGATGAGAGAGACACTTCATCAAAAGATGCCCCTCAGAGTGTGCAAAAATTCAAATTGCTTAACTGACATTGCATCCTCATAACATGTCCAGAAAATAAGGGGATATGTGAAAATCAAGAATCCTGTGTTGCTGTATGCAACAATACTAGTGTGCAGAGCAAGTTCCTGCATCCCCTTGTGAGATTCAGTTCCAAATCATCTTTCCTCTCTTTTGTACTTTATTTCTTTCTTCATCAGTGCTGACACTTGCTCTTCCTTTCTTCTAAGTACATCTCTAAGAATACCCAAGTCATTATACCTTTTTGAGTAGGTGCATCTGAAAAACATTGAAAGGGCTGCTGTGCACATCATGGGCATTTACAGGGTTAAAGTTAAATACCTCTGCCCTTTTAGAACCACTGTCACAACCACTTCTCCATATGTTAGTGCTCAGACATGTATTTTCTCAATTTACACATAGAATGCCACTAACACCAGTGAAAGCTTTTATAACAATCATATCTTTTTGCTCATGCCTTAATGACAGCCCCATGGATTAATTGCCTGGTGAAGAAAGCTGAGACAAACCCTTTTGCAAAACTGGCTTGCATATAACCCCCAAACTCTTCCATTCACAGAGTCAAAGTGCCTCTGCCTCATGCCGTACCGGTGTCCAAAGGATGAGAACCAGCCTATTCAAATGGGATTTGCTCGCAGAAAGAAGAAACCCAACCTATGTGCAGTGGGAGCAATGAAACGTGCTAAAATGAAATCCAAAACATTGCATCCTGGGAAATGTTTGACTTAACATGTCACGGAAGATAATAAAGAATAACTCGTCCTCATTGAAGAAATTCCGGCCTTCGCTTATAACGGTGTTACTTTACTTCGAAATATTGTCTTCAGAAATACCAATGAATGCGTGTGGAGGGCCTAATCCTGGAACCTTAATTGAAATGAATTTACCCATGTGCCAGTGGGATTTCTTGTTTCTCCATCTAGGTACTTATATGGCCCTCATCGACTTAATACTTGAGCACATGAGTAAGGTTGCAATATAAAGCCCTAAAAATGTAGAAATATTGCATGTTAGCCTGCATGGAGTTTGTGTTTACACAAGTAAAGGCCAATAAGCATATTGAGACATAGGCGTATAACATGTGTAGTTATTCAAGATCATCATAATAGGAACACTTCAAAGAGCTCTAGTATAACCTCTACCTACAGCATGCTGTAGAAATGTTACTTTGTCACAGAAGCTGGCCACATACTCATGGTAAATTATTGCAATGCTCCCAGGTTGCTTGCCTCTTGCTAAATTAATTCTGTACATTTAATTGTAACTAATTTTTTTTTTCAAAACAATGAATACAGCAAAAATAATTTTATAGCAAACATTACCAGTGCTAAAATGAGTCAACCGTTATGTCTGCTCCTGTCAGGGCAGAATTCGGCCCAATGACTTTACAGAACCTAAACAATAAATGGAAAAAAAATCCCTAAGGAATACACAGAGAGAGAGTTCCTGAAATAGAAATCTGAACCCTAAATGAGCTAATACTTCTCAAGAATTCTGTCAGAAAAGAATCCAATATGCCTCACCCTCACCGCCCCTGCCCCCCCCCCCCCCCCCCCCCCCCCCCAGCCAGGGCCAGAATCCATCCTTTCTGTTGTTAAGCCAAATCTATCCTCTCTCTGGTAGTACAGAGAGAAAAAAATCAATGACATTTTATTTTACTTGGTCAATAGCCATGTGCAGTAATTACTCCATAATTAATTGCAAGAGTGGAGCATCAAATTGCATGGAGAAGTAAATGCACAGTCTGAGAGAAGTGGAGCTGATATGTAACATTATGAATAGCGAGATGTAACAATTTTAGGGGCACTGTATGTGACCGGGTCAGTGAGGGGGAGTGTAGCGAGGTGAATACCCGCTCCAGCCCTGAAGGGGTTGGAAAAGCCCTGCAGAGGGCTGTGGCTGTGTAAAGGAGCAAAACTCCAGCTGATTGGCGGAAGTGTCTGCAGCTGGGGCCATGCCCCAAACTGAGCAACTAGGCCTTATAAGAAGGCCAGGGCAGCCAGAAGCTCAAGAGTCTTGCTCGACTGGAGAGAGAGGGGGCTGGCTGCTGGGGAACTCACCGGGGACCTAGAGTGAGGCAGGGCTGGGGAAAGGCCTTGGGGGCAGGGAAGCCCTAGGCCAGCAACTCCCAGGCTGCAGGGCCTGGTTCTAGGCCCACATAGGTTATTGGGGTTGCAGAGGGGCAACCTGAGGGTGGGTAAAGGCAGCCAGTCCAAACCCCTTGTTGCCTGTGATGATTGGCTGATAGACTGCAGTCTGCCCCAGGGTGTGGGGGCTAGATGGTGACTGGCAGTAGCCATAACTGAGGTGATGTGGGGGTTCCCCTGGGTGGGGAGAGCCAGAGAGAGAGTGGGGTACTGCTGGGGGGGCAGCACCCAAGCCAAGGGCACTGGGATCTGGGAGGGACATGGGGGCCAACGACAGGCAGGACCTGGCCTGCAGAGGGCGCTCCGACGACTGGTGAGCTAATTCCTGAGATGACCAGCAGGAGGCGCTCCAGGGAGTGAGTCTGTGCCTGATTACAGGGAGTTATGGTGTATTTGATTATAAGGACTTCCTTCCTGACTGCATTAAATTAATTTAGATTGGGGGCTGTGAGGAGAACAAACAGGGAAGCAACACAATGGCTACCTAGCTAAGAATACCCAGTCTCACACTTGAAAGACAATGGGTCAAAGTATCTGCTTCAAGGACCTTGTATCCTATCTTGAAGGAAGATGCAAGTTTCTTTTGCCAGGCTGGGAACTTGGAGCTCAAAAGAAGGCTAAATAGTTAAAAGCCCTCTGAGAAGAGATGGGCAGTCACTTGTCAGAAGCTGTCTAAAGAGACAAGCTAACCAAGTGTGAGAGAGAGAGAGAGACTCTGTGGAGGGCATCTAAGCAGTAGGGCCTTTCCAGATCCAGAGAGAGATACACCTTAGGAATAAGCTAGATATGTGTACTGTCCGTTGTATTGGTTTTGAGATGTTGTCTCTGAAATGTGTTTGTCCTAAATCTAACCCCTCAGGAGTTATTTGTCCCTGACATACTATGCTAAAACTCCAGGGGACTTGCCCCTGGACAATGGAGGCTCAGGACTCCAGTTCCCAGATTGCCTGAAGTCCTGGATGCAGATAGAACAAGCTGGAAGCTACTACCAGAACCAATCAGAATTCAGGGACAAAGGGTTTGGTTTTACTTTTATTTTTGACTGTTGCTGGAGAGCGGGGAGAGAAACATCACAGCCCATTTAACTGCCCAAAGAATAACTTTGAACTCTGTCAGTGGTTGCTGGGTCATTGAAGGGTTGTTATACTCAGATGCACCCCAAAAATGCAATCCCAAGCTACCAAAAAAATGAAGCAAGACACACAGGTAAATTGTCAGTCAAAACAAGTAGTAACCATGAACCAGTTAAGTCAGCAACAGTTTGAACAAAACAAAACAGTCCAAAAGGCTGATGTGTAGCAGCAGACCCTGAGTAGCTGCTCATATTTTTTGTTGAGCTGTCTGTGATGATGACTCCTGGGTCTCTGTCCTCAGAGCATCCTGTGAACTCAGAGCCCATCAACATATTCAAGAAGTTTATTTTGTCTTTGTCAGCATTAAATTTATTCTATCACAGTATTGCCCAATTCCCCAATGAGGTTAAGTTTTGCTGCAATTTCTCATAGTCTTCTTGTTTTTTTCTACAGTTTTAACAGCTTAATGTCCTCTGCAAACTTCCCCACTGTTCTATGAACCTCCCCTTCACAATTACTGCTGAATATATGAAAATGTACATCCCCAAACCAATCCCTGAAGATCCTCCCCAGCAAAAAGAAAACTTTTTCTTCTGTGGATGTCACAAGTCATTATCTAGATTATTCGGCCATCTAGCTGCTGCATCCGCAAGGGTAGCAAACGCTTGCAGACATCCCTCCAATTGTGTTTGACCATCTGTATTGCTGCCCTGCAGTCACACTGTGAAGATTGGGCTAAGCCAAAATTCTGCATTATGGAAGCTATTCTGGCCATCCCAGTCAGCAGTCTATTGAGCCAATCCAGGATCAGCCTCCCAGATTGCAAACAGGTGGGTGTAAATTAGGGCTTCTATCCCATAGTTGCTGCTACTCTGTGAGGACATAGCTATTGGCCCTGATATGCCATTGTTCATCCGAGATTGGCACTTGACTGGTAGCACTAGACGGGCAGCTCTGGACACGAATGCATAACAAGCTAATGAAAAAGGATGTCAAGTCAGTCATGACAAGTCAGCAGGAGCTGCAGCAGTAGGTGTTCTCTTCTGGAGCTGAGTAGATCTTCTTGTGAGACGTGTGTGTCTTATTGGAACCATTGTCAGCCTTGTGTGCAGCAGCTTGTTTTCATTTTTCATAGCCTTCCATTCAGTTTTAAGGGTGAGGGCCTCTTGTTGAAGCTCTGGAGGAGCTATATGAGCTGACACACCTAAATTAGGTATGAATGTGTGACTAAGGCAACCACTAATGATAGTGGGTGGCTGTATTCAGTTCTGAATCAATGAGATGGGTATGCCAACGTCTGCCCCAAACTTCTGTACAATATTCCACTGGAGCAAATAACAGCACCAGGACTGAGAACAGGATTGATTCCCCTGAAGGTTCCTGCTAGCTTCTGCCCTGATGTGCGGCCAGCAGACACACATTGTGGAGGAAATCAATGAACTAACCAGATCAATATAGTCTCCAGTTAAAAAATCTCAAATGAACCCAACTTTTTTGTTGTTGCTGTTAATAGGTTGAACTGATTTTGGATAAACTTCCCACCTCCTTGCTCACTTCTTAACTTTGCTGATTGTTTATTGTGGTCTCAGCTGGTCTAACCATTTTTAAATGGAAGTTGATGTCTTAAAATCTCATTGGTTGTCCAGAGTTTCAATCAGGAGGAATAGAATTCAGTACCTTCTGAGCATTTTTGAGCTGGAGACATGCAGAGTATGTGAGATTTGAAAAGAACATGTGACCAGAGACCAGCCGAGAAATTTCTGAACTGACATTGCACTAAACGGAATATCTAAGACAGGGAACACCTGGGGTCAGGTAGATGGAATGGAAATATGAAACCAGAGGAAGCATCTGGTTAGGGTCAGAAGAAGGAGGGGAGAGGATGGAGTATGGGGTGGAGACATAGGAGGAGAAAGGAAGGATAAGAGCACCCTCAGAAGATTCAGATGAGGCAGATAAGTATCCAGACTTAAAGGGATTAGCCAGAGTGAACTGTTTGAAGTTCACCCAGCCACAATATTTTGTCTGTCCTATCTCAGTCAGGCAGTAGTTTATTTTGTAAATGTGGAGATCTGTGTGCTGGAATATAATTATAATGCACCATAATTTGGTTTCTTTGAACTGTTTCTTAAGCAAGTATTTCCAGGCTTTTTTATGGTGGTATGCTATTTTCTATGGACATTTTTCTATTTTTAAGGCATAGATCACTGGGTTTCTATTATCTGTGTCCTATTTATCAGGAATTTTCCACTAAATATGATTTTCTTTTTGCCTCCAGCAGTGTAAGGAGGCTGCTTCTAGCCAGAGCAATAAAATCTTTGTCAATTCACATTTCATGCCAGCTGCTCACAGGAAAAGGATAGAGACTGCAGATCTGTAACCTAGGAATAACACTCGGCGCACTGCGGGGCTAATATTCTTCAGCCCTCCAAAAACATTAGAGCAGAGCAAATATTTCAGCACAAATAATCTATTGGATTCCTGCACCTGGGTGTGGGGCTTTTTCTCCTCTCTGGGAGCAGATTATTTTCTCAAATTCAAGTTATGTTGATTGGTTTTCAAAGAACATATGTGCTGCATGTTCCTTACTCAAACTATTTGAATCAAGTTTCCATGCAAATGCTCGTGTTTATAAGTTCAATATTAATCCCTATTAATATTTTATTACTTAAAATTCACTGTGTCCATGAACAATCCTGTAAATTAGGGGAGGGGTGTCTGTGTTTTAAGGCATTGATGGAGAGTCAGGAATGTAATAGAATGCTAAACTGTATTATAATGATCAGCCACTTGGTGGCACTGTGTGTAAAATACCTTATTAAAACTAACCTCAGCGCATTACCTGGCGGAGCATTAAAAGATTTTGAATACATCTGGTGTGCATAAGCAAGTTCTGTAGCCAGTCCAAAGCTGGTACAGAAACATGAGAAGGAGGCCTGGGTTTAATTTCCAATTTTGCTCCAGACTGCCGTGGGCCTTTGGGCATTAATTTCACAGTGATTTGGTTCCTCATCTGCATAGTGGGGATAATACATCTTTTTTTCCCTACCCTTCATCTGTCTTGTCTATTTAGACTATACACTCCCTGGGCACTATTTCTTCCTGTTTGTCTGTACAGTACCTAGTACAATGGGGCCTGCTCTCAGTCAGAGCTTGTAGGTGCCCACATATCACAAAATAATAAGTAATAATAAGTAAACTCTTTTGCTATAATATTTATAGAAATTGAAAACAAAAAGGGACAGGAGCATGGTTGAAGTAAATTAATTCCTTTAAAAACTTGTGCAAATTTATTTTCACTGTTTGCCAACCTCTAACATACATGCCTGTAAAACTTGTGGGTGCATCTATGTGTATATACAAAAGCACATTAGCACAGATGCAGAATGGGAACATGCAGAGTGGCTTGATGTGAAGTTATCCACTCTACCCCAGTCAATGTCTTTTTGTGCTCAGAGATACAAATTTTTGTGCATGTAAACAAATGTACAAGCATAGTATCTGTGTAGCGTGGCATCCCTTGGAGACTGTCAGCAAGGGAAGGCCAGATGCCCCCGGTGGGTGGAACCAGGAAAGCCACGCCCACCACACCGGAAGCAGAAGGATGGGACAGAAACAGGAAGTATAAAAGGCAGCCCCTGTAGTTCAGTTGGGAGGAAGCCACTGAGGGAGGCAGATGCTTCTACCCTGCTGCTGGAGTCTGAGCCAGCTGAGGACTACTGCCTTCTTTGCCAACTTTCTGCTTGCACAAAACTGAACACCCTTGCCCTGCCCTGCCCCTTCTTTGAAGCCACAGCCCCGGTCACTCCATCCCCCATCCCTCTGTCACTCGCTCTCCCCACCCTCACTCACTTGCACATTTTCAGCGGGCTGGGTTAGGGTGCTGGAGGGGGTGAGGGCTCTGGGTGTGGGCGTGGTTCCTGACCAAGGGGAGCTGCAGAACTGGCGCTTGGGGCGGGGACAACATGTGGAGTCCCCTTGATGCCCCTATGTGTAGGAGCCAGAGGGGGGACATGCTGCTGCTTCTAGGAGCCACATGGAGCCACAGCAGGCAGGGAGCCTGCCTTAGCCCTGCTGTGCAGCCGACCAGATTTTAACAGCCCAGTCAGCAGTGCTGACCAGAGCCGCCAGGTCCCTTTTCAACCGGGCATTCCAGTTGAAAACTGGACACCTGGCAATCCTACTGCTGCCACAAGGATGCATCTGAACTGCCTGAGCTACCAGACACACCAGATACTGAGGAGCAGCTGGGATTACTGCTTGCAGTGTACTCAGGGAAGACAGAGGACAATCCAGAGATCCAGGTACACTCCAAGCAGGGCTGGATTACCCAATAGGCAGACTAAGCATGTGCTTAGGGCACCAGCAAAGCAGGGGGCTCCAAAAAAAATGATTTTTTTGAAAAAATTTTATACTTCAAAAAAAGCATCAAAGTAGTCATCATGGGAAAAATCAGAACTTTGTTAGACTTCCTTACACTCCAGTACACACTCTTCCTTTGTTTTTCTATTCTCTTTTTATTACTTATCCCCACCTAAACCAGGGGGGTGTCCTACTAACGTAGATCGAAATACTGCGAGGAAATCAGAGACTGTAACTGATCATCCTACTCCTGGTGGTAAAACAGACATTGTTTTAGAAGATGTGGATGTGTCAGAGACTGAACCTGCTCATGCTGTAAATAATAGGAGACAAGATCCTGGTATGGGGGTGGATTTCAGTACCGATGATGTAGCTTATCGGATAGATCGTGGACCAAATGACTGTTAATGCCACACTGGGCCATTTGAGAAATCACATCGGACTTTTACCAATGGCAAACAAACAAGATATTGTCCACAAAAAATATTTTTCAGCATGAAAGCGAATGGTGAGAAATACACTCGAGAATGGCTACTGTCTTCACCATCAACAGGGTCTGTGTACTGATTTGTTTGAAAACTTTTTACATTTAAACCTTCAACATCCCGGTTTGCTGCAGATGGATTTAGTGACTGGCGGAATACTGTTTTAATTGAACAACATGAAAATAGCACTACTCACAGAGATTCAATGTTGATATATTTAAATTGAAGACAGGGCTTTGGATTGACACAAAAATTGGAAGAACAAATTAAAGGGGAGCGTGAATACTGGCAATATGTCTTGCAGTGTGTTATAGCTGTTATTCAAACATTAGCTGAACGTGGTCTGCCTTTCTGGGGATCAAATGACACATTTGGATCATTGCAGAATGGAAATTTCTTGGGATTGTTGGAGCTTGTGGCTCAGTTTGACCCATTTTTAGCAGGCCATATCTCAAAATATGGGAATGCTGGCAAAGGTAACCCATCATATTTATCCAAAACAATAGGTGATGAACTCATTGGTCTAATGAGTGACAAAGTTCGTTCAGCTATTGTGGATGAAATAAGTACTGCTGGGTACTTCAGTTTATCTGTCGACTCTTCACCTGATCTTTCACATATTGATCAATTGAATATTGTACTAAGTTATGTGTCTCCCACAGATGGAAAACTAGTTGAACGATTTATAACATTCCTCAACTTGAAAAGCCCCACTGGTGAAGAAATGGCAAATCAAGTACTGCATTATCTGTGTCAAGTTTGCAAAATAGATTTCTCAAAGTGCAGAGGTCAATCTTATGACAACGCTGCCAACATGTCAGGGCATTATCAAGGAATGCAGAAGAAGCTTTTAGAACAGAACAAATATGCCATATTCATACCATGTGCTGCACACTCTCTCAATTTTGTTGGCCGCAGCGCTGTTGATTGTTGTCCGGTGGCAGTAAGGTTTTTCTCAACAGTCCAGTTACTTTATACATTTTTCTCTGCCTCAACACACCGATGGGCAGTTCTTAAAACATATTTGGGCAATGATTGTGTGTTGAAATCTCTTTCTAATACTCGCTGGGAGGCACATGCAGTGGCAACAAGTGCAATTCTGGAGTCCTACTCAAAGATTGTGGCTGCATTAGAAAGTATAGCTGAAGACCAATTACAAAAGGGAGAAACTATACGAGAGGCAGAAAGCATTACAAACAAGATGCAAGAACTAGAGTTTGTATTCATGTTGACCATGTGTGGTAAAGGTGTTGTAAAATTTCATTCCACAAGTCAAGCTCTCCAAGAAAAAGAATTGGATTTTGAAACATGTGCAGACCTCTGTCAATCATTAGCAGACCACTTACACACTTTGAGGAATGATTTTATGGTATAGTATTGTTTTTATTTTGAATTACATATGGGAGGGCACCATAATCTTTTCAGTGCTTAGGGCCAATAAAGGTTTTAATCTGGCCCTGACTCTGAGGACGGGTAGGAAGTGGCCCAGGGACAGCTGACTGTGGTCTGGCTGGGTTGCTGCCAGAGTCTGGTTCAGTGTGTTGTGTCTGGATTCCAGCTGACCCAGTGGCAGACCACTCTGCCACTGTTAGGGCCCTTGGTTGGGACACAGTGGAGTCGGTTGGGCCTGCATCCTCCTACCCCCTGCCATCCCATCCCTGGGCTGGCAGCCACTCCATCTTCAGCCAGGAGGCCTGTGGGAGTCTACCATCTTCTTGGGCCCCGTAGACCAGTGAGGGGCAACCTTTGGGGAACGGTGAGCTGTGGCTCCTGAGAGATGCGGGCGGCTATGCCTGCAGACGGTCAATGAAAACAAACTCTCTTGTGGCCCACCAGTGGATTACCCTGATGGGCCGCATGTGGCCCGTGGACCACTGCCCTAGTCTATGTTGGGTGCTTGCCCCTTGCCTGGGCCCACTAGACTGTGCTGGGTGCTCACCTCTGCCTGAGAGCTGGAGCCCTAGACTGCTGGTACCCCGCCCTGCTTGAGGGTCAGGGTCTGGATAATTCACTGCTCTGCCCTGCCTGAGGGCTGGAGCCCTAGACAGTTGGTATCCTGCCCTGTGTGCGGGCTGGGGTCCCTGGATTATTCACTGGGTCTGCTCTGCCAGAGTGTTGGGGCCTAGACTGTGCTCAGTCCCCTACTCTGTCTGAGGGCCTGGGTTCCCAGACTATACCAGGCTCTACCCTGCCTGAGGGTTGGGCTTAAGACTGTTGGTGCCCTGCCCTGTCTGAGGGCTTAGTCCCCTGAACCACTCGCTGCTTGACCCCGCCAGAGGGATTGAGCCCAAGACTGCTAACTTCCTCCTTGTCTAAAACTGGTTTTCCAGGGGTGTGACAGCCAAGAGGTGTGGCCTCCCTCGGAGATAGACAGGGAGGGAGGGCCACACATGCCTACACGTTTACAATCTGCATACACAGCAGTTTGTGTTGTGGCTCCCTAGATATAATAATCCAAGCCACAATTGCCCACATCATGGAGGATAGGTCTACCAATGGCATTAACCTAGATGGTCAGGGCAGTAACCACATACTCTGAATGTTGCTAGCCTCTGTTTGCCAGAATCTGGGAGAGGACTACAGGGGATGGATCACTCAATGATTGCCTGTTCCGTTCATTCCCTCTGAAGCATCTGGCATTGGCCACTGTAGGAAGACAGGACATGGAGCTCACTGGATCATTGGTCTGGCCCACTATGGCTGTTCTTATGTACATCAGTACTTGGATTGGAGTCCACCAGGAAATTATTACTCAATAAGTGGATTACAATAGCATCTAGATGTGCCACCCAGATTGCAGTCCCCTGGAGCTAAGTGCAAACACATGGTAACAGACAAGGAAGGATGGGTTAACACTATGACACGCTGTGGTGTGGTAATTCAGTAAATGCACTCTTCTTTCTGATTTGGCACTGAATCATTGCCACAGTATGATGATAGGGGCACAATGTTGGTGGAGGTGGCCTAATTCTAATACAGGTAACTACATTCTGCAAACCCCAAATCCCCCCCCGCAATTTCTGTTGAATATGAAATTCACATAGCTGTGAGCTGTTAAACAGCTTTCTTGTTCCATCACAGATTCTGCTCCATTTCAGTGGTGCCAGCAGGTAAAGTGACATAGGGACATTGTGACTGGAGAGTTGCCCAAGATGCCAAATTTTGAACACTACTGAGTTTGTGGTTTTTCTAATCTGAAGGTTTAGGTTGGCTCCTGGTAGAAATACGGGCCAGCTGCAAAACTTGGATCCAGATCTAAATTTTAATTCCAAATAAACACATCAAGTTTGGGAGTGTTCAGGTCTAGGGTTTCCATTCAGGCAGTGAGGTTTAATTGACCAGTGTTTGTACATTGGTTTGAGATCTTGGCTAAAAAGACAATACAGAGGTGCAACATATTAGCTGTTGTTATTATCTGCTGGCCTCAAAAATAAAATTGTCAATGGAAAATTATATTTGTACATAATTTATCATTACAGGGGAGTGGAATCTTTCTAGTATCCATATTTCCCTTAATACTAGAATGCCTGTCCCAGCCTTGTGCTGTTTGCTTGCCCTTGTGTGACAGACTGAGCATCTAGTTATGCAGTAAAGCTTGGAGCTGTTATACCCCAAAGAATGTTCTGTCTGGAGAAATCCAGTGACACTTTCCATTGCATTAGTTCTGCACTGATGGCACTTTCTTCCCTCATCAAGGGAAAGGCAAAGTTGATCATTTATTTATCATTTTTACCAGTCCTCCTGTGGAAAGCTCCCCCGATGGCAAAACTTGGTAAACAGGATTTTTAACTAGGAAAATTGGCAAAGCAATCAGTCTGACTGATTAAAGTCTTTTATTATGGATAACAGGAAAACCATAACCCAACTATTTAGATTCATATCCTACCTTATCCAGACAGAGCATCCCAAAGCCCCTTACTAAACAGAACAGCTGAGACATTCTGCAACCAAATTAAACTTTCAGACAAAATAATAAAATCTGCTTTGAAGCTTGGCCCTAATGTATTCAGGAGGAGCAGTGCTCGAGCTGGTTTGGTTTTAGTTAGAGAGAAGCCTTAGTTGCAAAGTCCAGAGAGCTGCTCCTGCACCACTCCAGTCCAGGAGTGGTGCATTCATTGATTTCAATGGCATCAGGAGGAAGCCCTAGATTTGGATGCAAATTTTCCAAAGTCCGTGGCTGGTTTGATTTGGACCAATGATTGGGCCCTCTGAAACCGACTCGCGGCCCCCCCAGTGGGCTGCAGACCCCCTGGTTCAGAACCATAACAGCATCAGGCTGAAGACAATGTTTGAAAATATTTAACAGAGCTCTGCTCTGGACAGCTCCAGCTGAATTTAAACCCTGCCCTTGGCTTAGTAAAATGTTCTATGTAGACATGCCTTTTAATTGTTCCAGGGATTCTCTTTGGGCTTGTTTACTCTACAAAAGGTACCATGCTATGATACCTTATTATGACACAGTAGTGCTTTAGAGCCTGTGTGGAAGGAAAAAAAGTGTCATAACACTGTGCTCTGACACAGAACATTTGCAAGTTAGTCAGGTCCTTATTGTTCCACAGGTTGGAGCATCAGATTCATAGATTTTACGGCCAGAAGGGACCATGAGACTGATCTCCTGCATAACACAGGCCATAGAATTTCATCCAGTTAAAGGCTAGAACATGGTTGTTAAATGCGGTTCAAACTCAAACACATCAAATTACTAATTTAAAGAGACGGCTCATGTGAGTAAGCAATACTCAGCCTGAGTGAGGGCTGCTGAATCTGGCCCTTTATGATTGGGATGTGGAAACTCGACAACACTTTGCTAGCCAACAAAATAAGTTCTTGTATAAGAGCAGCTTTAGTGGTGAACCAGGATGACCAAGGGTCAAATGATAAATGTAGGAGAATCATTCCAGGGGAAAGAAACCTCACTGAATAAATAAGCATGTCCAGAGCTTTAAGTTTGCTTCTGAAGCTAGGGCACTTCTGTGAAAATATGTGAGCTGGCAAAGTATTGAGAGGCCTAGTATGCAAATAAGTGCCAGAGGAATACTTCAGAATTCTCATTTCCAGTACTACCACAGAATGGAGCTTTTCAAGCTGAGGTAGGGTTTACGCAGGTCAACCACACATACAAATCAGTCAATACTCATTATATGGAGAAACGACGGGACCTGTTATGTTTGATAGGCATTTAATGATAAATATAAATCCATTGCTTTAAAAACGTACTAGTTTCACAATTTTATCCCACTCATTTTATCATCCATCTTGCTACTCGGCCCCCAGCCCATGTCCTTGTTTCGATCTAAGAGTAACTACGAAGAAAAAAAGAGGGGAGGGGGGTATTTTCAAACACAGGCACCTAAATTGTACTTGCAACATGTGTGTGTACCTGCAAACATGCCACTGCATGCATAAAACAGGTACGTGCATGTTGCCTGTTTGCAGAGTTTAGGTTCACAAGCTGCAGTGTACAAGACACCCCCTTTACTGGACAGCCTTCTTCCTTAAGAAATTGCCCCAAAGTATCTCCAAGGAGACTGAGTGTAGTTTTTCTCCATTTCTATTAGAAGATGCCTCCCCAAAACAACCCACCTTGAGAAAATTTTCCTTTGAAAACAGATTTTGCTAGATACTTTTCCATATGTAAATTCCTATTTTACAAATATACAAATGCATTTTGGCAAGTTCAACTTAGCTGCCTGTGTTTGTAAGTTTAGGTCTCAGTGAAAGTTAGGATAATGTGAAATATATGGTTATATTTGTATTAAGCAGAATTGTGTACAAGAAGCTACAGTATATTAATTCTTTTCATTATTTTAAGCTGTCTTCATTATTAGTGCATATTGCTTTGACTTATAAATGCTTCAGGCTCAGTGATAGGTACAGTGCTGTGCATGCAGGGTGCTTAATTGAATAAGGCAAAATGGTAATAAAGTTACTTCATTAAAAGGGAATATCATATCTCTTATTGCATTAATGGGCCATTCTTTTCCCTGGTTTCTGCACAGGGAAGCTATCCAGTCCAATCAGTGTATGTGTGCATTTGTGAGGTGTTTTTTTTTCTTCTCTCAAATTAATTTACATGTTTTAGACACTTAAATCAATCACTCTCTATAAATAGCATCTTGGTATTTGCAGATTTAGACTGAGTCTACAAATTGTTCTATGTGCCTGCAGGAAATAAGATGCAGGATCAAGGCCAATTTTGGAACATTTTTAACCCAGAGGGAAATATAAAGCAGACTTGCCAATTCCAAGCCATAGGCCTAGACCTATAGCCCTTATTTTAGCTTCAATGGGACTGTTCAAGCTGAGTAAGGGCTAAGGGCCCTCATTCAAAGCCCACTGAGGCTAATGAAAAGACCCTCATGGATTTCAGTGGGCTTCATGTCAGGCCCTACATTGGGTAGAATAAGGTTTTATGTACATAGAAAGGAAAAAACAAACTCAAAGGCACTTTTAAGCATAACCTGCCCAACTATTGACATTTTGACATATCCCATGTCAAGAAGCAAAATGAACTATAAAATATCTTATTTACTCTGTACATCACAGGGTCTTATGCTGACAGGGGTGACATTCTCCCCCCGGCACTTGAGGAGACCAGCCTCGCATTCAGTCATTGTCCTACTGGTGACTTTCCCATTCACTTCAACGCAAATGCTTATTCCTCCCTCGTCGCATTGCCCAGCTTCTCGGCACACACACGTGTTGGTTTGAGCTAAAAAACACACATACCCCAATATTAGTATCTCAACCACTGAAAGAAAAACAGACTCATAACTGCCCTACTATCAGAAATTGTCCCAGTAACTGAGCAATTTGTAGGAGCTCCTGCTCCTGGTCAGATGTTAATCAATATTCAGGTTCAGTGGAAAAACTGCAAGCACATGCAAACAGCAGTTCTATTGTAACAGGAGTCGTAAGTGTGTATTGGGGCTGCTGCTAGTCTGAGCAGTGCTTGCTGAGGATGACTGAGAGCACAGATCTCTCCTACCCATTTGAAATTATTGCTTGAAAAAAATACTAGCATGATTTATTATTTATCTGGTGGACGTATAAGATGACAGGTCCCTGCTCCAGAGACTAACAAGTTAAGGCCCTGATCCTGTAAACTCTACATATGTGTATAATTTTACTAATAAGTAATCTCACTGATGTCCATAGATCTGCTCACATAAGTGTATATATGCACATGCATAAGTGTTCACAGGATCAGGGCCTAAATAGCAACATACAAACAATAAGGGGTATGAGATTCTCTTCCATTTGTGTGTGTTTTTAGAGTTGTCAGAATATCAGGGTTGGAAGGGACCTCAGGAGGTCATCTAGTCCAACCCCCTGCTCAAAGCAGGACCAATCCCCAGACAGATTTTTGCCCCAAATCCCTAAATGGCCCCTTCAAAGATTCAACTCACAACCCTGGCTTTAGCAGGCCAATGCTCAAACCACTGAGCTATCCCTCTCCCCCTTTAGGTTTAACCTTAGTGCACAGTTGTCCTTATTTAAGGCTTAGTTATTTTGACTGTCTATTTGTTTAATCTTTGCCTAATTTCTTCCCTTTCTATTTTAACTCTTTACCCATTTTTATTGTTGTTTGCTATTTTCAAAACAATGTTTGCTAAGGATCACTGCATGAACCCACTAGACAAGATATAAAAATATGTTTTTGATGGAGTTTTATTGTAAGAAATATAACAACTAATCTGTATGTGGGGATCTCAAAGCACTTTACAAATACTAATTCTGGTCACTCTAGGTCAAAAGAGATGTAACAGAAACAGAGGAGATTAAAAGACCAGTGATCAGAATAATTAGGGGCCTGGGAGAACTTCTATTTGACAATAGATTTAAAAGATTGGGACTGTTTACTTTAGAAAAGAGAGTGTATAATGTTTGAGTATGTATGAGAGCATAGACCAGGCACTTTGCTTCATCTTTTCTCATAATGAAGGAACAAGGGGATGTTCAATGAAACTGAAAGGCAGCAAAGGAAATATTTTTTCCACACAATGTGTAATTAGCCACTGAATTCATTGCCACAAGATAACATTGAAGGCAAGTGCTCAGCGGGATTCAGAAAAGTGTTGGACATTGCCATGGACAGTGACAACATCCAGAGTTAAGATGAGCAAGGATTTAATAACAAACACCAGGGGTGAAATCATGGCCCCATTGAAGTCAATGGGAGTTTTGCCATTGACTTCAGTGCAGTCAAGATTTCACCCCAAAGGTTCTAGAATGGATATCAAATTTCATGCTCCAACCTCTAATTAATGGGAGTTAGCAAGAAACTTTCCCTATTATTCCACAATTATTTCCTACAGGCTTTTTTCCAGCATAGAAGCATTTGGTCACTGTCAGAGACAGGACACAGGACTAGATGGGCCTCAGCTCTGATTCAGGAGGGCAATTCCTATGTTCCAAACACCTCTGGAAGGTAGGAAGGAATTCTTATATCTATTTTACAGATGGGTAAATGGAGGCACATCAAGCCAGGAGCAGAGTCATGGCTAATGTGCAAGAGGATAAAGGTTTTCTTTTATTCACAGGGAGCTTCTCCTAATTCATCCACATTCAATGTGAGGACTCTCTTACCATTACATGTTTGCCACAAATGACATGAGCCACAAGGTTTTGCAGCAGCAGCAGGCATTTTGCAGTTTTCCTCACTGGTCAAAGAGTATTTTCTGCCCATACACTCAAGAGCATACATCTTACACACAGTTAAGGCTGTGTTTCTCTTGCTTCTCTCATCAGTGGCACAGACATCCAGGGACGGTCTGAAAAGAAAAGCAGAAATCGCATCATTTACTTCTGCTTTATCTTGGTACCTCTTAAAAGGGAAAAAAAAGTGTCATATTCTGATCTCACGTACGTTGATGCATTCCCAATGACTTCAGTGAAGTTACTCATGGCTTACATGCAGGTAAGTGAGATCAGAATTAGGCTCTCTGTCTCTCTCTCCATCACAGGTATGCTGTGCCTAACTTAAGACCTTTATCCGCCCTTTGAAGTCTCTGTGAATTTTGCCATTGATTTCAATGGGAGCATGTTTTAGCCTTTAGGTCCAGATCCACCAACGTATTTAGGCACCTAAACTCCAGATTTAAGTGCCTAAATATCAGTTTTAGGCATCACTGTTATCCACACCCTCTTGACAGCTAAACTCAGTTGCTTCTACCATTTGCTATTTTAAAAACACATTGTAGACTTACTGTATTGCTTTATTTGTCTGAAAATAACAAATTAACACCTGGTTTTTACAATACTTACAAAAATGTGTATACGAGGCTGTTTAATTTAGCTGAAAAGAAAAGACTAAGGGGAAGATCCTAACTCACTGATCTGCCTGCTTTGTAATGCTTCAGCAATCCAAAGCAAGTGAAAAGCTGATTGAACCAGCTGGTGAGGGAGTCCCCCAGGCCAAGGATATACCAGGGCAAGGGATGTGGCTGGAACATGCTGCACTCCAGCAATCCCCTTGTTGCAAAATAGCCCTTTGGGAACTGCTGCAGCCAGGCGTAATTTAGAGCCTCCTTGATGCCTGGAGACAGAATATTAAGATGCATAAGGAATGTGATGAAAGATAATATGGAGAATAATATATTGCCGTTATATAAATCAATGGTATGCCTTCAACTAGAACACAATGCGCAGTGCTGGTCACCCCATTTCGAAAAGGAGTTTGCAGAGTTTGGAGAGGGTTCAGAGAAGGATGACAAGTATGATTAGGGATAAAGAAAAAACTCTCATAGGAAGAGTGATTGAAAAGACTGGGATTGTTCACTGTAGAAAGGAGATGAATAAGAGGTGATATGATAAAAGTCTATAAAATAAAGAATGGTCTAGGGAAAGTAGATTGGGAACTTCTGTTCTTCCTGTCCTCTAACAGAAGAACAAGGGACATTAAATGAAACTGAAAGGTGAACTTATACTTTCCATTTTGTAGTTACGCTACTGATAATTCCGTCTTACCTGTAGTACTTTGCATTTGTCTTTATTGAATTTCATCCTACTTGTTTCAGATCATTTCTCCAGTTTGTCAAGGTCATTTTGAATTCTAATCCTATCCACCAAAGCACTTGCAACCCCTCCAACCTTGGTATCATCCCCAAAGTTTATAAGTGTACTCTCTATGCCATTATCCAAATCATTTATTAAGATATTGAATAGAACTGGACCCAGACAGATCACTGTGGAATCCCACTTGATACGCCCTTCCATCTTGACTGTGAACCATTGATAACTGCTCTGAGTACAATTTTCCAGCCAGCTGTATACCCACCTTTATAGTAGGTTTGTCTAGGCTATATTACCCTAGTTTGCTCATGAGAAGGTCATGTGAGACTGCATCAAAAGCCTTACTAAAGTCGAGGTATTTCACATCTACCACTTCCCCCCTATCCACAAGACTTGTTAACCTGTCAAAGAAGGAAATTACGTTAGTCTGATATGATTTGTTCTTGACAAATCCATGTTGATTTTTTTACCAATCACTTTATTATCTTCTAGGTATTTACAAATTGTTTGTTTGATTATTTGCTATATTATCTTTCCAGATATCAAAGTTAAACTGACTGGTCTATAATTCCCTGGGTTGTCCTTATTCCTCTTTTTATAGATAGATACTGTATTTTCCTATGGGAGGGCCAGTTCAGTCCTGCTTCTCTCCAAGCCCACAAATGACTCAGAGACTTTGTGCTCATAAAACACCCGATGCAGTCTATTTACAAAATTAGTTTCCACCACCCTTATACACTATATAGCCTTACACCTACAGTCCTAGAGATGCAGGATAAGGAAGGAGCTATCTACCTCTTCTCACTTTCTTCCTGTGTCTTTTGTATTATCTGCCTAATGGCCTAAATACCCTCTTAATTCTCCTCAGCCCATCAGTTAGGCACAGCTCTTCTTAATGAGGCCTACCACTTAGCATCCAGGCCCACCCAAATCTGCCACAGTGGCCCAGAGCATCTCTTGGGCACCTGAAATCCAGGATGGAGTGCAGGCAGGGCTGGAGCCCCCTGAATCCACAGGCTGGGAGGGGGTGAGTTATCCCAGATGAGGAGTGTGCCTCGTGGAGGCAGATCTGTGTGAGGCTAGCACTGGGGCCGGAGCGGAGTGAAGCCAGGCCAGACACCAAGATGCATGACTGGGCTGGGCGTGGGCAGGGCGCTGGAGACCGGAGCAGCAGCATGTGGTGCAGGAAGCACGAGGACACAGCGGCACCAGCAGGACAGAGGGACATGGTCGGGCGGGCAGACAGACACCGAGCTGGGGTTGGCAGGGGCAGGTGGAGCTCGAGCCCCAGTGAGGCCCCCCCCCTCCACCCCATGGGTGCACCCCGCAGCCTGTGCGCCCTGGGTAGCCTTGTCTTCTGATGGCTGCTGAGTGGTAAGGGCCGGCTGAAGGGGGTGGGGGAAGGTGGGCCCCCAGATTCCTCCAACCCCCCCCCCCCTGCAGCCCTGATCCCTCCTGCGCCCCAGTCCCATCCCTGCGCCCCCAGCTCCAGGCTCTGCTATGCCTCCAAGTTCTGCCACCTGACCCATGTCCTGTGCCCCCCTGGGTCCTGCCCCTTCCCCCCAGCTCTGGCCCTTGGCCTCTGCCCTCCCTGTCCAGCCCCTCCCGTGCCCCAGTTTTCCCTCCCCGCTCTAGATAAACTTCCTCTCTTCCCAAGGCTCAAGGAACCTGTTTCCCTTGCTGGGTACCCTGCAGGGTGGGAGTGCGGGGTAGCCTTTGGACTCTGCTCAACTGAAGTGGGGGGCCAGTTCCTATTATCTCCCCTCTCCCCTAAGGAATGTGAAGAATTTCAGCCTGAAGAGGAGAACCTCTTTTACCCTGGCAGTTACCCACACTGGAGCATTGGGGTGGGGTCGTGGGCCCATGCATATGCCCAGCTTAGCAGATGAAGCCCTGTGTCGGGGCACCAGGGCTAGGAAGAGGATGTGGCATTGGGGGAGAAGCTGAGCTTGCACAGTCTGTCATTGCCCGCCCACTGGAAGGTCAGGATTCACCCAAATTTCCACTCCTAGCTACGCCACTGAGGTCTACTCTAGAGTAATTAGTTAGAGTCACAGTGACTAGAGTGGTGGGTCAGCTGCTGTTGCCCAGTATTCTGCTGTATTTCTCTTTTCCAGTCTTCTGGGATCTCTCCCATCCTCTACAATTTCTCCAAGGTAATCGCTAATGGCTCAGAGATCTCTTTTTATATTTTTAATTAGACTGTGGAATTCAGTGCCATGTGATGTCAAAGGAGGGATTAGACATTTGTATGGATAACAAGACTATAGTTTTGGAAGGATATTAACCCTTCTGCTTCAGGGTTGAAACCAATGTCTAGCTATTGGGGATTAGGATAAAACTCTCATGTGGAGCAGATTCTCTCACATCTGCCTACTGTGGGGTTTTTCACTTTGTTGCATCTGGTGCTGACCACTGTCAGAGACAGGGCAGTAAACTAGATGGACCATGGGGTCTGAAACTGGGCTGAGCGGAGGCTGAGTTGTCTCCACAGCAAACAAAGGTACTACCAGACTCAGAGTAAGAAAACAAACTCAAGTTACATCCTTAATCCCTACATGGCAGTAAACTGCATCCCAAGTGACTAGGTGTCTATTCCTTCTAGTCTTCTTTAATAATTGATTTATTCTCTCTGCTAAAATGTTGGGGTGTTTTGTTTTTGTTTTTTGGGTTTTTTTGAGAAACAGTGAACTGATTGCAAAATAACTGTTTACTTACTTTTCTGCCACTTTGAACAAAATTTGTCAAAGGCTAAAAAGAATTATAAACCATGAGCCAAATCCAGACCTTTGCATAAGTGGCTGCAACACTACTGACTTCCAAGACTACACTGGTTACACTGGGCACAATTTAACAGAGCATTACACGTTGTCTATGGAAAAGGCCCTCATCACCGTAGTATCTGAGCACCTCCTAGTCTGTAATGTGTTTATCTTCAATACTCCCCTGTGAAGTAGAGTAGGGCTATTATCCCCCTTTTACAGATTGGGAATGGGGCACAGAGACTAAGGGTCAGATTTTTAAAGGTATTTAAGCATCTCAAGATACAGTTAGGTACCTAATGGGATTCTCAAAAGCAAGGTGCCTATCTATATCTTTAGGTGCCTAAATATCTTTAAAAATCCTTCCCTAAAGTGACTTGCCGAGGGCCACACTGGAAGTTTGGATTTAAAGCCATGTCCCAGGCTGCTGCCCTAACCACATGACATCCTTCCTCATAGCACAGCGATGAATCAGACCTACTAAAACTGAATTAACTTTAACTTTCAGACATTCAAAATGTGCTAATTAGAGCTTGTGTTGGCTAGGTGGCATTTTCAAAAATGCCTGAGTGACTTAGGAGTGCAACTTCCATTGCAAGTCCCAATGACTTTAAGTCACTTAGGAGACTGAAAATCCCCTACTTGACCACATTGAATAGTACCTTTTTCCCTGAGCCACATCGCCAAAGTCATTAGGCTTATTCGTGTAATTAGTAATTGCTCACCAATAAGGAGTATATACCTTGGGACCAGATTCTCAAGAATTCAGCTCCCATGTAGGTATCTAAACAAGTGCTCAGCTGCCAGTAGCTCCCACTGTGATGGACATGGCCAGATTTCAAGAGCTCACACCCAAAGTGCTCAGCTATTATGAAAGACTCACCCCGACTGTGGGTGCAGAGGCAATTTTGAAAATTCAACTTTTACTGCCTGGTGGGTCCCAGACATTTTTCTGTTTCCTCAAATTAAAAAAATAAATAAATCAGTGATTGAGCCATTTGATTTCATGCACAATAAAGGCAAATCCAAACCACAGCACCATTTGTCCCATTGGTAAAGTGACCCGGAGACTCAAAGCACCAAATAAATGAACAAAAATAAACTCAAGCCAGACTTCACATTATGAGGTGCAAAAAGGTGACCTTGAGCACTCTGCTGGTGTCACAGACTGGCCTCTTCAAATTGCTGTGTAAATGGGAGATCAGATTATTGTATCTCTTCTAGCTTTCCAGTCTCAGAAAAACCACCTCCTTTATTGCACGTGCTTATTACTTGGAGAATTTATATCCCTGGGGGACTCGGCTCTTACTCTTCCTTGATCTTTAAATATCCAGAATAGCATTTTATCTTCCCCCATCCCCCATTTCACAGATCAAGTGGAGCTGAAATTATCCCTTTACCTTCAGCCACTTACCTAAATTCCATCACTGCTAATTCCCACTGACAGGTAAGTGAAGAACAGGGGATTGATTGAGCAGTAATGTAAACACAGCACAATGACTTTCCCTGGTATAAGTAAAGCTGTCTAATCTGTCACGGACTGAAATCCTGAGAAATTTAATTTGTCTTGAATAAAGTGAGAAAGTTATTGTCAATGTCAGGCTGAACTTACCCACACTCATAGGGCATTTTACATACACATTTTGACTGTTGCACTTTCTCCCATGGCTGACATTTAGGTTCTGTCAGTTCTGGTTTCACGCTGGGTACTAAAGTGAAAGAACACAGACAAAACCATTACAGATCAGAAAAATGAAGGCTATTAAATGGCGACTGTGGAATTATCCCCCTGGTTGCATTAAAAAGGTTTATTATTATACTATGCCATAAAATTACAGCCTGCTTGTAATAAAAATTATCTACTGTGTAGATGGAATCAATAGAATTTAAAAATGTAATAACCTCTGTAGCTAGTGCAACTGCTGAATGCTGCTTTAGCTCTGGGCCCAGAGTCAGATGGGGGATGGATGGGGGTACTATATATGATTGTGGGATACTAAGACCACAGCCTATCATGCTGATCAATATTGTCTCATTGTTTCATTTTCCTCCCCTGTCAGTCTGTCTTTATCGATCTTTTATCTTTTGTCTTATACTTAGTGCCTGCTCTTCTGGGCAGGGACTGTCTTTTTGTCCTTTGTTTGTACAGCACTTAGCACAATGGGCTCATGGTGATAATACAGATAACAAAGAATAATAATAATATGCAAGTGCTGTCTACAGTCTAAAATTCCACTTCCCATTTTACAGTAACTGTCAATTTCTGCTGTACTGATCAGCACTCAATAATAGCTAGCAATGTTGACATCTACTTTGATGGATTTCATCTACACTAGGTTTCAGAGTAAAACCTCATCTGATGTAAATGGTGGAAGTTGAGACTTCAAATCTCTAGTTAGAAATATTCTGATTTGGAGGTTGCAGCCAATGGAAACTACAAATACCAGTATGTGATTCCATATGCATAAAGACTAAAAATAAAAGCAAGATTGGATCTTGTAGAACTCTATGGACATAGGTGCTGGAACATGGGTGCTGAGGGTGCTGCTGTACCCCCTGGATTGAAGTGGTTTCCATCATCTATAGGCTTTACAGTTTGATTCAATGGTTCTCAGCACCCCCACTATACAAATTGTTCCAGCATCTGTGTCTATGGATTGTGTTTGGACTGTGCTCTGTGTTTTGGCCTGCTGTATAGTATTCCGCTTTGGCCTGCTGCATTATATTCAAAGCTTAAAAGTGAAAAAGGTCCTGAACTAACATCCCTCCTGAGATTTCTCTAGCTAGTAACAGTCAGACTTCGCTAAATCCCTGCAAAACTGTTTTCTGTAAGAGAGAGGTTTAACCTGGTTTGTGTATTGGATCTTGTAATATCACTGAGCAGAACTGCATTTTTAAAAAGAAATCTTTCTTACAATTTTAGACTTACTTTAGCAAAATAGATAAGAACAGACAAACTGTCAAAGATGGGGGGGGGATAACAAGAAAGAGAGAGAGAACTGTAGTAGAATTTTAATATAAACACTAAGCCTAGTCCTGACTGAGTGTAGATGAGAAAATTATACCACCACCCCACCCCTGCAAAAAAAAATAAAAAAAAATCCTGGGATCAGCAGGTCAACCGGTCCTGTCTTTACTTTATAGTTTATAGCTAGGAAACTTAGTTATCTACTGACTATTCTTATCCCACTCTGTCTCACAAAACCCAGTGATGTGTTACATCATGCACAATTATTACAGTGATTTCCATTCTTCCTTTTTTGATTTAAGTGGTTGATCTAGCACATCAGCTTTTTCTAATTCTTGTCTTTATGTACCTTCTTTTGTTAAAAATGTTATTTTATTGGATTGATCCTCCATGCTCTTCCCACCAATGCAACTGTAATTCCAGGCTTGTCACACCCTAGAGGCTAGATTGTGATTTAAAGCTGTAGCTTACTAATGAGCTGGAGGGGACCCTGTGAGCCCCTTGTTAACATAATTGGCCTTTGGAGACCATAAAGGAGAATCTCAGCTTTCATTTGTTGTAAGAGTTCCTAGCCATTGTCCTTGCACAGAGCTTGAAAACATAAAGCAATGTAAGCTGGTGAAAACCAATTGCTAGGGTTGGAAGGAAAACCAGCTGGGCTACATTTCAGCAATAGGAGGTAGTTATATTTGGGCTGTACTCCAGGAAGTGATTTTGCTATCCCTTCCCAAATCCTTAGGTTGGCCCTGTTCATGGAGGTGTGATAGTGGAGGACAAGAACTGGTTTCAGGTAGTGTGTGTGACTGGGTGGTTGAGCCTTTAAGAGGAGCCAAGTCCAGCTCTCACCTGTGCCTGGTTTCCTCCGAGATCACATAATTGTAGGCAACAGCAAAGCCCCCTAGGGAGGCGAAGCAGGATATAATAGGTCCTGGTTTTCACTGTAAAGAGTGACCTGGAAGTGTTTGGGAATCTTACCACTAGACAAGCTGCAGGGGAACAGCAGTAGCTGTTAGCCCTCTCCAAGCTAATGTCTGGGAAGGGATTTCCTGTAACCTAGGGGAAGAATTTGTGAGCACCAGTTCTCAGAGCAAAAAGTCACCTAGACCCTAGTGAGAAGAGACAGTGGAGAGCTAAGAGGCAGCCTATAGAACTAGGAACAGATAGACAGAATCAGTCCTGAGGTGGCATGGATGAGAGAGGTTTCCTGTATGGATCTTAGGATATATTTCATGTGTTCATGAGACTATTAACCAGACCCCAGGGGAAGAGGCTCTGTTCTGGAACCAGGGCCGGCTCCAGGCACCAGCCCACCAAGCTTGTGCTTGGGGCGGCACCTGGAAGGGGGCAGCGCAGTGCGGTGCTCCGGCTCCGGGGAGAACGGGGCCCCGGGCGGGCTCGCCGCCCTCCCCCCGGCGCTCTGGCCGCCGGGGAGAGCGGAGCCCCGGCCGGGCACTCCGCCCTCCTCCCAGGGCTCCGGCTGCCCTCCGCCCCGGCCGGCACCCTCTCCCCAGCCTCCGGGGAGAGCGGAGCCCCTGGCCGGGCACTCCGCCCTCCTCCCAGGGCTCCGGCCGCCCCCCCGCGCCCTCCCCTGCCGCGCGGGGGTGGCCGGAGGCTTTTTTGCCTGGGGCGGCAAAAAAGCCAGAGCCGGCCCTGTCTGGAACGTCCTCCCATCCCTCTCCCGAGAAGTGGTGCAATCCTACCCAGAAAGGGTAGCAACCCCCTCACAACAGTGAGTGCAAACAATTGTTTATCAACCTTGCCCCAAAATGCTAAAGCCAGTGTCGCTTCCCTAAAGGCTTGACTTGAGTGGCCTGCTACTCACTTGGGCAGCTACTGCAGTGGCCATGGCAGCTGCTCCAAGGCAACGGCCCTCCTACATCACCTACCAGCACTCCTAAGAGTACGTGGGGAAAGCCCGGTGCAGTACCTGCCCTCAACTGGCTGCTTCAGCGGGAGGGGTAGATGAACAGGCTAAGGTGCTGCTGTGCTGAGTGGGAGTCCTGCAGCTGCTTTATCCTGCCTCCGTCCTGCCAGTGCCTGTACGCCCGGCCTCAGCCTGGAGCTTGAGGAGCCACTACTGTGAGGAAGCCTGGAGCCCCACTCCCCTAACTCAACTCCTGCCCCCAACAACCAGGGGACCCCAATTCACCACCAGCTGGGGGGACACTGCCAGCAGTTAGGGGAGGCTTGCCTGCCTCAAGAATCAAAAGGGACCCTTTTCCTAATGGACCACCCAGCCCCACCATTGGAGACCTGCTGCCCACCTGACCATCCACCCCACAACCTCAGACCATAGTGTGCCCTGCTGTGAGGAACAGCTGCCAGGTAGGGGGGAAACACAGAAGAACTGCTTTGTGGTGCAGTTACTATGGTGGGCTGAGAGGGGTCAGGTGGAAAGATGGATACACTGGGGGGGGGGGATGTCATCCACATAACCAGCTGAGATGGGAAATATCGGCGGGAACTCCTTGTTAAAATGTTGGCAGCTGCCACAGCCTGCAGGGGAATGATATGTGAAGGGGCTACATCATAGGCACCGACTCCGTGAGTGCTCCAGGGCTGGAGCATTCATGGAAAAAAAAGTTGGGTGCTGAGCACCCACCAGCAGACCCCCTCCCAGCACCTTCCCCTCCCTCCCAGCACCTTCCGCGTATCAGCTGTTCCGTGGTGTGCAGAAGGCACTGGGGGGAGAAGGGAGAGGACTGAGAGTGGGGTGTGCTTGGGGGAGGGGGCAGAATGGGGCAGGAAGAGGCAGAGTGGGGGTGGGGCCTTGGGAGAAGGAGTGGAGTAGGGGCAGGGTGGAGCTGGGGAGAGCACCCCCTGGCACATTAGAAAGTTGGCGCGTATGGGATCCATTGCAAAAGGAGCCGCCAAGAGAAATAGTCTTAGGACACCTGAGGTGAACATCACAGCACAGCAACTCCATCAGCATGGGCAAGGGTGCAGCACATTTTATGACATGAGTAACTGTGGCACACTTAGGGAATAATAAATATATAAATATCTAGCTCTTAGATATCACTTCTCATCAGTAGATCTCAAAGTGCCTCACAAAGGAGCTAACCCATTTTACATATGGGGAAACTGAGGCACAGAAAGGGAAATGACTTGTGCAAAGTCACCCAAGAGGCCAGGGGCAGAGCCAGGAATTGAGCCCAGATCTCCTGCACCCTAGTTCAGTGCTCTATCCATTAGGAAGCACTGCCCCTCTAATCATTACGAGGATTTCATTCAGACCCAATTATTGCAGTGGCTTACCTCTTCTCTTGCACCGGATATCCTTCATATCAGGAGACCACTTGAGGCTGGGCTCACACAGAATGAGAGATGACCCTTCCAAGTGCATGCCATCTGGACAGGACAGAGTCACCTTCTCTCCAATCTCATATGAAGGTTTCCATGGCGCTCCTCTCATATCCTCCGCCAGGACAGGTAAGACACAAGCTGTTTCTAAGGAATGAAGACAGCAAAAGGAATGTGACACTGTAATTTGTTCAGAAAGTGGTCACACATTTCTTGTCCTGTCTGAAATTATTTGAGTCTATTGCCCATCTTTAGAGCAAACTGTATGAAAACTCAGCTCTTATTCCTCTAGAAAGACATCAATTGTGTTAGTACAGAATATTAACCTATTTGTTAAACATTTGCTGTGTGCTTGGGGCTGTACCAGAGACAAAGACAATGTAAACCCTGGGGGCTGGGAATCTAGTCTGCACTGGGATCTCCCAGGATAAACTGCACTGGTATAAACCAGTGGCGGATTAATAATTTTGCTTCCCCTAGGCCAGGAAATAATTGCTGCCCTGGCCCAGCCCCGACTCCGCCCTTTCCCCGCCCCCATTCCAACCCCCTCCCCAAAGTCCCTGCCCCAACTCTGCCTCCTCCCTTCCCCTATTGGATCCCTTCCCCAAATCTCCGCCCGCGGTTAACCGTCCTGGTTAACGTTGTTACATTGCTGATCAATTAGGGAATGCTCGTTTAAAGTTGTGCAATGCTCCCTTCTAAGTCGTTTGGTAGCCACCTGCTTTGTCTACTGCTTGCAGGAAGAGCAGCCTGTTGCAGCTAGCTGGTGGGGGCTTGGAACCAGGGTGGACTGGCAGCCCCCATATCAGCTCCCTGCTTCCCTAAGTTCCCTGTGCAGCAGCTGCCTGCAGTTCATCTGTCCCTCCCCCCATTGCCATGTGCTGCTCCTGCCCTCTGCCTTGGAGCTGCTCCCCAAGACCCAGCTTGCTGTGCAGGGGGAGGGAAGAAAGGGGGGGGCTAATGTCAGGGTGTCTCCCCCTCCCCCCCTGCTCCTGCACCCCGCTTACCCCATCTTCCATAGAGCAAGGGGGACACACCAGGGCTCAGGACAGAGGGAGCTTGCAGCAGCTGTAGTCTCAGCAAGCTGATCTAATTAACAAGGCAGTGTACTTAAAGGGGAAATGCGCATCTCTCTCTCACACACATACTCCCTCCATTCCTACTGCCTTGTAGAGTGAGAGAGTTAACCCTTGAGGGCTCAGCCAATTGCTAGTTCATCATTTAGCAGTAGTGGAAATATCCCACCCTCTGACTCCTCCACCTCAACCAAACTTCACAATCATCATCACTGTGTACCAGTATTAAATTGTTTGTTTAAATCTTATACTCTGTGTGTGTGTGTGTGTGTGTGTATATATATATATATAAAAATAATTAGTCCTTTTATCTGGTGGGGAAAAAAAATTCCCTGGAACCTAACCCCCTTATTTACATTCATTCTTATGGGGAAATTGGATTCGCTTAACATTGTTTCGCTTAAATTCGCATTTTTCAGGAACATAACTACAACGTTAAGTGAGGAGTTACTGTATATCAGCTAATAATAGTAATTCTTGGTCATAGGCTCAGGGCTAAGTTGATCACCAAATGTGAGTCTCTCAGAAATGAATTCACCATCCACTCCAAGTTGTATTAGCTAGGACCCTGGAGAGTTTTCGTTTCCTAAGGAGAATTGAGCAGGGATTATTCAATATATTAGGCGGGTATATCTCAATCAACTTTCTGCTGCAGCAGGAGAAGAGTATGGAGCACCTCAATCCTATATACATTGAATAGCATTGCAATTATTTTACCTAAAATTAAAATCACCTGACCCCCTCTGACTTCAGGAGGGTCAGGAGGAAATTTACCCCTGCAGTTTACCTTTGGCCTGTTGCATTGTGAGTTTTCTGGTTCAATTTTTGCCTTCCTTACAACTAGACCAGATGGACCAGTTGTCCATTCTATTATAGCAATTTCTATATTCAAAGAAAGAAAAAGCAATTTAAGTCTGATTCTAGTTGAGAATTGGAAGACTGCAGCTGTCTACATCCCCCCTCTGCCCTTTCCTCTATTTTTGAAAAATAGATGTGGGGAAAAGTTTCACTGGGATTCAAAAGTCAACTTTCAATTGTACTTTGCAGTGAAAATCAATTTAAACATACTCTTGCATTGCATATCCCCAATGAGCCACTTTAAACCTTCCCCGCATTTAGCAACAGGATCACCAACAAGAGAATAACCATCTCTGCAGGCGTAAACAACACTTTTCCCGACAGGATATGAGGAATCGGCATTCTGAAAGGAAATAAATAGGAGAAGCGTTGAATGTGAAACAAAAAGTGTGTAATAACCACTAAAAATATCAAACTTTTTTTTGGTTCCTAAGAAATCTGACAGAATTAACTGAGCAAATACAATTACATGGTTTGTAGGATTTTACCTTTATCTTCTGAGATAAACTAATACATGCAGGGTGATAACCATTGACTGGGAAAACAAATGGCAAAATACATGTTAGGGTCCAATCCCTCAAGCCTTATTCATTTAGGTAGACCCAGTGGAGTAAGGGTTTTCAGGGTCAGGCCATTAGATTTTAGATTTTTTTTTTAACTGTTTCCTAGTTCATTTGAGGGAAGGATGTTTCTTGCACATTTCTCCAAAACCTACAGTATTGCTATAAGTGTTAGTTATTTCTCATAGCAACCAAAAGGGTGCTAGGCACCTCACAGTATGGATAAGACATAATCTCTGGTACAAGGAATTTACAAGCTCTCTTGTTACTCCCTTGTTAAATCACGTCTGAGATTAGGCCCAATCCTGCTGCTGCAGGCAGTTGGACCCCTATGCGTGTGTGGAGTCCTGGTGGGGACAAAAAGAGTGTATTCCAGTAGTTAGGGCACTTGACTTGGAGTCAGGAGAGCTGGGTTCTATTCCTAGTTCTTCCGCCAATTTGCTGTGTAATGCTGGGCAGCTCACTTCACTTCTCTGTGCCTCTTTCCCATCCTGCCCTTTGTCTATTTTAAATGTTAAGCTCTTTGAGGCATGGATTCTCTTACTATGTGTTTGTACAGTGCCTAGCACAACAGGGGCCCTGATCTCTGTTGGAGACTCTGGGCATCGCGGGTAATAAAAATAGGAGTAAAAGGGGAGAGGGGAGAGTTACAAGTAAGTAAAATAAGTCTTGGCTAACTTCTTGTAAACTTTATCCAGGAGGAACATGCTAAAGAGATTTTCATACAGCATCATATTAAATTGATCAAGACTAATACAGAGTTGTAGGCGAATTGCTATGAGTATATTAACTGCAGCTCCAGTACTGCAGCTCGAAACAGATCATAGATTAAGTAATAAAGAGAACTTTTTTATAACCTACTTGAACAAATCCATTTTGTAAGAGTGGGGGAGGTGAGCAGAATTCTGTGGGGATTATGGACACATCAAAGCAGTGTGGTTCAATCAAACTGTAAAGCAAAAATTTTAAGATTGTGATTATTTTTACTAAATGTAAGAGGGTTTTTAGACATTCTTTCTTCTAAAACACTGCCCTTCTCAGAGAAGCCCCTTTTCAGGGCCAGTCTGCATTCCTTTAAGCCATGATCAAACTAAACTCATTTATCATGTGTTTTTGAGAAAGCATGTGAAGACTAGAGTGAAGTTAAGCTCATAGGCTTCACCCTTTTTTCCAGATCCACTTCACATCTAGGTCAGAGCTCCTGAATTTCATTTTGTTTCAGGCTTGAACAAACACAAAAACTTGATGCTTTGGTTTAGCTAAAGCCACTGAATTGCTGTGACAGTCCAACAAATTATAAGTCGTTTTGAGTCAAAATCATAAATTGCCCCAGATCTCCCACTTTACATTCATGCTCAAGGTTTTTCCACTTACCGAAAATGTTGCAACTCCTCATCCTCACACTGTCTGCTTTCAGACTGTTCTCCAATGCAGGATATCCCACCACCACTAGGTGGTGGATTATTGCAGGTTCGACTCCTTGACTTCCTTCCTCCTGAGCAAGGACTCCAAGAGGACCAGCAACTCCACCTTCCATCAATGACTCCTGTGTAATGTTAGAGTGAGACTTTACATTATAGGAATATGTAGGAAATTCTATTGTCCTCTTAGTAGCTGCTGGTATCTTAAAAGCAGGAAAGAACAGTCAAAGCTAATGATGATCCCAAACCATTAGCTTGGAGCTGAATCTAAGATCTCACTATCATGGATCCTAGACTTTTCTTGCTTGTATTGCTTTTACACTGGTGTAATTCTGTGGATTCATTGCTGATTTATACCAGAATGAGTAAATAGAAATGTAGCACCATACTACAACTGGACAAAAAAAATGAATGTGTTCCTGTTTTACAAGATGTGAAATGGACCCATTTTTCATTTTTGTTAATTTACTCCAAAAATGTTATTGAACGCTGCATAGCAAAAACAATAATTGTGAAACTCAGTTTGTCAGGGGAAGACCAGCATAATATTAGTCACTGGTGCTCTTTGAATCCAAACTTTTATTCAAGTTTAGATTAGTTCAAATAAACCCATGCAATCCAATACTGATCTCTATGCTCTTATACCCTCCCTGCACATATACTCCTCTCACAAATCTTATCCCTCGTTGCATCACCACTAGAACAGTCGTTCCCTTTTCTCTACTCATCAGTGGTATTTCACGTATCGCAGGACACAAGTAATGTAGAAGCCTAGGATATTGGCAAATTTGGAAAAAAAAAAAAGCAGTTTTCTCTAGTGGACTGAGTACTATACTTTGAGTCATGAGTTCTAATCCTGACTTTGTAATTAACCTTGGACAAGTCAACTTTCAAGCTAGATGCCTAAAGTAAGGCACTTAAATAATCAGAGGGGCACATGACACAAACTCTACTTTTTTCAATAGTACTTACGGGTGCTGGATACCTCTGAAAACTGGGCAATAGTTTAGGTGCTTAAATGTGCACTTAAGTGTCTAAGTTTGATTACCTTCCCCAGACCTGAAGAAGAGCTCTGTGAAGCTCAAAAGCTTGTCTCTCTCACCAACAGAAGTTAGTCCCATAAAAGCTATCACCTCACCTACCTTGTGTCTCTCATATGCTCGGACAGACACTGCTACAACAACATGGTAATCAATGTGGTTAGGCACCCAAGTTTGAAAATTCTGGCCTTGATCTTTTTGCATCTCAGTTTTTCTATTTGTAAAATGGGGATAACAGAATCAGAGAAGCAAGAGATGGAAAAAATCTATTAATCCATCTAGTCCATTTGCTTGCCAATGCAGGACTGCTCTCACTGTTACTAGTAATTGTCAACAATACTTAAAGAAAATACTTGGAAAATGTAAAGTGCTGTATACAAATATTAAGCAGAGACACATAGTCTAACAGAGAGGAATATTCCCCATACTCATTTAACCTCTGCCCCCTGGCAACCTGATGTCCTCAAAAATCCACTTGACTTTTAGAGGTTGCTGGTGCCCAATATCAGCTGCACATTCAACCTACACAATAGCACTGATCGTATCATTGCAAGCAGAAAAGTATGCTTTAAACTTTTGAAATCTCAAACAAATGCGTACCTACCTGGTTGATCTTGAACAAGAGTTCCGAGTTCACAAGCTGCTCCAAACGTATAAGGTTTGCAGAAACAGAGGCACTGAGTTTCTACTATGGCAGGTTCGCCACCATTTTGACATGGTCGACATTTGCAGGGATCATTCTCACTCAGATACTCCTCAATGGCTAGTTTCAGGTAATGCCTTTTAACTGAGGCACAGGACACTTCCTTTACCAGCTCGTACAATGGTGTTAGCTAAATGCAATAAACAGATATGTCTTAAATTTAAAAACTACATATTTTAAGGGTGTCACAGTTTAATAACACATTGGTCATGTAAGATATTTGGAGATGTATATTGTGTGGACAATTTTGCAAAGAGGGAAAACTCTTCATCTGTCGTTAGTAGGAAAAATCAAGTAAGGCTTCATCTACACTCAAAACCAACTTTGTGTGACATTTGTTAAAGTCACTTGCAGCTCAGCAGTATTCAACACAGTTCAGCCATGGCTTTGTGGATTGGGGCTAAATAATGCCATGACATGTTCAAAAACTATGCACTAGCGAAGTTTCTATGTGAGCTTCCCCGGTCCAAGAAGTTGTATATTTTAAACAATTATAAGGTCAGTTTCATTCTATAACGATTAAGAAGATAAAAAATAATACTTTTTGCTGCTATAGCCCTTCCACAAAATCCCACACTTCCAGACTCACATTAAATCCCAAACTCATTGACAGAATTGATCCTTTTCATTTGACACTGTGCTCCAATATTTGGGCCCTGAGATCTAAGCAGATGGACCCCTGTGCTTATGCAAAGCAGTAGTGAAATTATTGGGGCTCTGCACAGGGGCAGTATCTACTTGTACAAAATTCTTGTACAAAAATGCTCTATAGTGTACAAAATTCAATGCAGGATCAGAGCCTTGATTTTTGTAAAAGTGCCAGTCATTACTGTCCATTTCTCAAACAGTCTGCTTTGACTGTGCACATTTTTCTTATTTTAATTTTTCAAAAACAATCTGGATACAAAACTATTGCCATTTACAACTGGTGCTGATTAACCCCTATAGCTTAATCATGTCCCCACTTCAGATAAACCCACCTCTCAGGGCTGTTTTAGGAAAATAGTACCAAGTCTTACCTTTTGTTTAATTACTCTGGGATAGTATTTCACTGATCGAGCCCAGAAGGAATATCTTTCACTATTTCCAGCAGGATTATTCAAATCTAGATAAGCAAGGCCAGCAACAGCCGCTGGATTTCCTCCCTCTACATAGGGATCACCTCTAATCTGATTCTGACTGACTCCTACACATTCAGGGGTGAGAAATACAGAAGATCAGTATTGATATGTTTTCATGTAGCAATAGAAATAACACAAATACCTGTGCGAGCAATTAAAGGGCACATCAGTAGAGAATTTAAGTAATATAGCACAAGTATCCTAGAATGGTAATAGCGGGCCAAATCCTGAAATGGTGTTTCCCAACCGTGGGAGGACCTGACTAGGGCAGAAGTGCAGATAGGGAAAGCAGCATGGCTCTGGAATCATTCCAACTCCTTACAGCAGAAATGCTGTTTTGCGTAAAGAAGGTGCGCATCTTTTAGAAACCCACCTTTATCCCCTACTTCTGCAGTGGCTCTTAATGCAAATAGCCACTGGAGCAGCTCACCAGCCCAAGCTTTGTGTGTCTGTTTTGTAACACACAGCTCAGCTCTGCAAGTGTGTGTCTATTGCTCCATAGAACCACCCATGGATGCTCCTCACCCTGAGCTGCAGGTGGCCTCCTGGTGAGGAAAGGAGCACATAACAAGTGAAAAACAAATAGAAACCAGACAAGAGTGAATTAGAGGAGTAGGATGGAGAACTGGAGAGGGGAGAAGGGACAGAAAAAAAGTAGATGTATAGGCCTGGATCCACCAAGGGACTTAGCCATTGCAGTGCTAAAGATCACAACACCTAACTTTTAGGCACCTAGAAAATCACAGGAACAACATTGCAATTCACAAAGCCTGAGTTAGGTGCCCTGAACAATGCATGAGGAGAGACAGGCACCTAAGAATGCAATCCACAATGCCAGCATGCTAGGCAGGGAGCCTCCTAAGCCAGCCAATGGGAGATGCTGATAAGAGGGATGTGTGCTAAGCCCTGCCCTTGTCACAGAGGTAGGCATCTAAGTCCAGGCTGCAGGGAGGCACCTATCTCTGCCAGCAGTTCATGAACGGGACCCCCTCTCCTGGAGTCAGGTGACTTAGATGCCTAAGTCATTGTTTGTGAGAAACACTCCACACACCACTGGGCTAAAAGTTATAAGGTTAGCACCCCATCACCATTCCTCTTACTCCCCACCAGATTTTGAGTGGGACCCACTCTGGTGGGCAGCCTCGGAGCACGCCTACCAGATTGGATCCCACGGTGAGATAGGCACTTCTCCGCCTACCTTCCCCTACTTTGTGAATCACTATGGGGCAACAGATAGATGTCCAGATGCCTAGAGTAAGGCAGTAGTGCACCCAGAGACACCTATGGAACTGTTACTGTAGAAATTTAGTGCCAAGTGAATTAAGCACCTACAGAACTAGGTGGCAGCCAAACAGAAGGTTTGTTGATCACACTGGTGCATACACCTGGGACTTAGTCTTCTAAGTACTTTTCTGGATCTGAGCCATTGCAACTGTGAATAAGTATGGCTCAAGGGATGTGGAAGAGAGGCTATCCACAAATCTACCACAAGGTGGGCGCTAATCATGTCAGGCTGGGAATAGTTGTCATAAAATCATAGATATGTAGGGCTGGAAGGGACCTTGAGAAAACATCTAGTCCATCCCCCTGCACTGAAGCAAGGCCATCCCAACAGGTGTTTGTCCAACCTGCTCTTAAACACTTCCAATGACAAGGCTTCCACACCCTCCCTTGGAAACCTATTCCAGAGCTTAACTGCCCTTATAGTTAGAATTTTTTCCTAATATCTAACCTAAATCTCCCTTGCTGGAGATAAAGCCAATTACTTCTTGTCCTAGCTTCAGTCCTCTTTATAACAGCCCTTAACATATTTGAAGACTGTTATCAGGTGCCCCCTGGCCCCATCTTCTTTTCTCAAGACTAAATAAACCTGGGGTTTTTTAATCTGTCCTCACAGGTCGGATTTTCTAAACCTTTATCATTTTTGTTGCTTTCCTCTGGCCTCTCTCCAATTTGTCCACATCTTTCCTAAAGTATGGCACCCAAAACTGGACACAGTTCTCCAGATGAGGACTCATCAGTGCCAAGTAGAGAGGGTAAATTACCCCCCATGTCTTACATACAAAACTCCTGTTAATACACCCCAGAATGATATTAGCCTTTTTCACAACTGCATCACATTGTTGGCTTATTTTCAATTTGTGATCCACTAGAACCCCAGATCCTTTTCAGCTACTGCCTAGCCAATTATTCCCCATTTTGTATTTGTGCATTTGATTTTTCCTTCCAAGTGTAGTAGCTGGCACTTGGCTTTATTGAATTTCATCTTGTTGATTTTAGACCAATTCTCTAATTTGTCAAGATCATGTTGAATTCTCATCCTGTCCTTCAAAGTGCTTGTGAACCTTCTTAGTTTGGTGTCATCCACAAATTTTATAAGCATACCCTCCATTCTGTTACAAGACATTAATGAAAATATTAACTAGTACAGGACCCACGACTACCCCTGCGGGATCCCAGTAGATAAGTCTCCCCAGTTTGACATGAACCATTGACATCTCCACTTTGAGTATGGTCTTTCAACCAGTTTTGCACCCATCTTATAGTAATGTAATCTAGACCATATGTGAACGTCCTGTGGGACTGTGTCAAAAGCCTTACTAAAATCGAGTTATATCACATCTACTGCTTCTCCCCTATCCAATAGGTCAGTAACCGTGTCAAAGAAGGAAATTGGGTTGGGGGTATGATTTGTTCTTGACAAATCCATGGTGGCTATTACCCTATTATCCTGCCCTGAGAGATGCTGAGCACTTGCCATTCCTACTGAAGCTCAGCACCTGCCAGGATTGGCCTAGTGACCAAACGGATGAAAGGGACTGCTTTGCATTTGTTTTTTCTGCTCATTCCACCAACTTACACAATATTTTGACAATTGTGATACCTTTTCCCAGCTCCTCAAATGTTAACCCACTTATATCTGAAATCTCGATTATGTCACCAGACATGCATCATTTACAATGAAAACTCAGTCCCTCTTATCTGAAACCTGTTTATGCAAATATATTCCCTCTAATTCCATTCAGATAGTCAGGGTTCCACTACATCCAAAAAGCCCTTCTGTTTTATTGATCTCCCCAGGTAACCAGTTCTGACATATCCCGCAGACTGCAGTGCAAGAAATCTCTGTGCCGTGGAATCATTTACCTGAAGAGAATTTTAACAGCTCATCCAGTTTTGAGCAGGTAGTCTTTTTCTTTTTTACGATGAGTAAGTTCCAACCTGATGATGTACATTTGTACATGTCTGTAATACTCAAACCTGGAAAGAAATAGATCCGGTCACCTTCACAGTAGGCTGAAAATTAATTTCTGCTTTTGGATTCATATGTGAGGCTCCCATTGACTGAGGGCCCACTTTAGGAATAGAACAACTGCAACATTTTCTTGAAGGAGGAGACAACTACAAAGCAGATCCCATGCTAAGGGTTACCAGTAACCAGTAGCTATCCCTAAGGATACTGGCAGAAAGCTGAACGATGTATTTGCCTGATATATTATTTCCTTTTTTCTGATTTATCCTTTTTCTCACCCCACCCCTGCCCTTCCAGCAATGGTTGTGTCTTTGAGTATCACCATATGTGCAGTTTTGCCCTTTGCTTTGTTTTTATTTTGTTCGGCCTTTGCTAGAGACGGACTTTAATCACACCTCATATCCAAACACCTCTGAACTTTGGGGCTGTTCAAAAGCCAAACCAGGATTGGGATCCAAATTTTTCAAATGGCTCTTTACATATATAATGCATGGAACCAAATGTATAATAGGCTGAACCCCAAATCCAAATCTCCCTGAACTTTGAATATTCAACACCCAGATCGGGATCTAAAGATAGCAGCTTGAGCCCACCTCTAGTTTATTATCAATAAGGAGAGTCTCTGGTGACTGACTGGTGAGAAAGCAGTCTCTTTATTTTTGTTTTATTTGCTAGCTGGGAGGATCTAGAGAGCAGTTTCTTCACTTGTTCATTCTCTTGGTTCATTGTAACAAATGCAGTACTCTACCTTCTGCTTTGATTTTTTCAGTATCCATATAAAAGAGAACTTTGTAATGTCCTCCCAGAGATCCAGAGTGCAGGAAGTGAGTACCAAAATGTTCAATTAATCTTCGGTATGCACTATATTCATAGACAGCAGGAAGGTTGGCAAGCTCTTTCCAGAATGGCTCCGTAAGAGTTAGAAATTCTGGGTTGTTATTAATGAATTGAGCAACTTCCACATCATTCTCAACAACCATGAAGTGGTTACTCTAAGAGGATGAAAATAAATCAGTCATACAGCTATTTAAAAATGGAATGGCTTCTGCCAATCAACTCCTCGGGATCCTGTACTTGCTAATGGATAATAGTTTCTACGAGTGTTCAGTATGTTACGCGTGCATTCTGATTCACTCCTGTCCTCAGGACTTATCATTTACGTATGGCTCTATGGCTCTTGTGATAGGGTGGTCTGTTTCTTTAACAGACTGGATTTTTGTTTTGTTTTGTTTTTCCCTTTGAAGTTCTGTTCTTCTTCCTGTAGTGGGGTTTTCTGTTTTGTGTGATAGGACCGTCTGAATGAATGTGATATGAATAGTGTGGGAGGTAGAGAAAATCACTTTTTTTTTTCCTTTTTAATGACTGCAAATTCTTTCTTCACTCTCCACCTCCCAAAAAAGCTTCAAAGGGACAAATAGGCAAATGCATATTCCTGTGTAAAAGTTAATGGTGGTTGCCAGGCATTAAGGTGCCTGGCAGAGCCTGATTAATGAGCCCGGCTGAAGACAAAGGAACTGCAGTTCAGCAAAAAAAGGGAAACTGAGGCACCAGAAAATTCTCTTTTCTTTGCACCCTGACTGGTCTGGAGCACCCTTTTCTTTATAAGTTCCCCACTCACTCTTGTCTTTGTGATAGCTTCTCAGACACATTCCCACAATAAATATGATCTTCTCAGCTTTTCTTCCAGTTAAAAAGTAAGCATTATTTTGAACTTATTTACTGTAAGTCTCAACATATGTAATCAGTGTACACATTTCAGTGTACTAACAACAGAAGGGTAGTTTCTGTCAGCTTGGTGGCAATTATATTATGAGCTAAAAACATATTAGCCTTCAGTGTCTGAGTTTATTTAGCCCAAGATACTAATATTACCATATAAACGGGAAGCACTCAAGTTATTGAATTAATACTTGTTTTTAGTTAACTCCAAATTATAGGCACATAGGAGACAAAGGTACTTTATAAAGGAGTAGGTAAAGCTCTCAGTAGAGTTCAATTCTGAAATACAATTTTTCTTGTGGGTAGGCAAAACAAATTTTAACCCCTCATTGTAGATTTTTTTTTTAAATTGCCTCTAAATGCTGAGGAATGTAATAAAAAAGGCAAAGAGAAAACAACATTTAAATGAACTGTTCAGAAGAAAATTATCAGCATAGAGAATATTATTCAGTTATTAACCAGTCTTTCTTTCCTTATTGCAAAAGCAGCCAATAAATCAAATGAATAGATAATAAGCAATTACTATGGCAACAAATAAACTAACATAACCCAGACCAGTGACCTCTTTGTATAGATCTTTGGGGGATTATGTTTGTTTTGTCTAAATTGCACCAAAAGTACCAGGATAAAACAAAAAAAAGGTCATGGAGATGTTCAAATTATAAAACAGCATTGAAGGAAGGAAGACTTTAATCATTCATGGGAAATTCTAAGTCAAAAAGACAGTTTATACATACCTTTTTGCTGCTTTTCTCCTGTGTCTTTTGTGAATTGTGATGGCCACTGTTTGATCGTACATTGTGCACTGTGTGTTTCATATAAGACCAGCTACTGTTGTAAAACTCATAGCTAAAATCATTCTGAATTTTCACCTAGAAAAAAGGAAAATGCAGTTCTTTATGAATGGCTGTTAGAAGCACATGCACTTCCTGGCATAGAGAGACTAGGAAGATTTCTTTGGGTTGAATACATTCTAGATGGTGTATGAATACAGGATAAAGCAAATATCTTTACACAAACATGGCAGTAGTATGGCAGTGGATTTAAGGACTGACCCTGTTCCCACTGATGCCAATGGGAGCAGGATCAAGCCCATTAATGATATGACAGTGAACAAAGCATTCCTCTGAAAGGGATGTAATATATCTCTGCAAATGTCCTAAGAAGCATATGCATGCTATACTTCTAAAGAATGAGCAGGTGCATTAGCTGCTCAAGTTCAGAGAAAACCAAGTGAGGACAGACCCCTGCGCTCTGTAAAGATCTGGCCCTGAGAGATGAAGACTATGTCTACCACACTTTGGCCCTCATCTTGCAAACATGTATGCACATGCTTAACTTTAAGCCATTATTTGGTTATAATCTTCTCTCTGAAGCCCTCAATGAGTTGAACACATTCCATGGGCACGCAATGCTTCTATTGAAATAAAGGGCGCACAGGATCAAGACCTTGATCTAAGCAATAACATTCAGGGGTCTGTTCCTTTCTTCTAGTGATAAATCCTCCACTTTACATCTATTAAAACTACTAAACATATATACAATTTTCTGGGAAGAGATAAACTTAACTCTAAGTAGATCCATGAGCTAGAGTCTCACCTGGTGTAACTTGGCATAACTCCATAGACTGACAGAGCTATGCCGAATTTCACCAGCTGAGAATCTGGCATGTGGTCTCCAACACTGCTTTTTTGCTGTTGGCAATCCTGTTCCTTAAATGCATGGGCTGTTCAGGAGACAGTTACCCAGCTCTGTTCAGCTCAATGGTGTTGGCTGCTCCTCTCTCTGGATTTAATCTTGTGAGAGATGCTGAGTATTGACTTTCCCAGGGCCAGATTTCCAATTAGGTACAGTAGGCAGGTGCCTAGGGATGCCAGCATTCTAGGGGCACCTTACCACTCTAAAACTGTGTGCAACATGAAGGTCAGCTATAGGCCGGGGGGCACTGAAGATGCTGTGCCTAGGGGCGCATAAGGCGAAAATCCAGCCCTGAATTTCCCCTTGGAGACTGGCCAGGTGAAGGAGCCACCATCTAATTGAACCAGCAAACCAGACAGCTGGGGCTGGCTGAGTGCATGTCTGCCACTCTTTCCAGGAAGCTTGCCACCCTCATGAAACCTTTCATGTTTCGCATTATTCTCCCAGGTCTAAATATGACTCTAAAAACAAGGCTATAGTAAAGCAAACATACTTGGAATGTGTAGGCAAGAAGGCTTTCACTCAGTCGGTAGTATTCTCTCTGATCACCACTAAACACCTTTCTGCACTGACCACCAAAACTTTTAGTATGAATCACTCTCCCCCTAGTTTCACCAGAAATGGCATCAAAGCTGCAAGAGAGAAAATACAAAAGATAGCTTCAGGCAGCAGAGTCACTGAGATGAATGCATGGTTGACAGGATGTTAAAACTACAAAAAGCTGTTGTAATTGAATAGCGTTACATCTGCATATAACAATCAAAAATAGACTTAGGGCCTGTGTAGTCAGCAAATTAGTGCACAGCAAGCCGGAGAGGTGCACTAGCTGCCTATGCAGACACTGCTACCGTGCGCTAAAAGTTCCATAGTGAGCACTGATGTACTAATGTTTGAAATGGGAGTATGCCAAAGTGTACAACGGAATTTTTAGTGCACTGCAGCAGGGTCCACATGGCGAGTTAGCATGTGGCAAACTAATGCCCTGTTGATTTACACCCTGGCTTGCCATGTGCTAACTCACCATGTAGACAAGCCATTACATAAGAAAATAGGACACTATATTATAGACTCCTAGGTGGGCATAAAAGTGCCGCACATACATACTAGAGTAGGGAAAGTAAAATGCCATTCTTAATTGTGTCAGCAATGAGTACATATTTCACACCTGCTAACTCCAATACATTTGTATCTATGGCAACTACTTATGTTTAGCTATCTCCGCAAAATGCCCAATCCATTACAAACTTCACTCCTCTTTATCACATCTGAGCTAAGATCATTCTCAAGGCGATAGGGCTACATTAAACAAGTTAAAGATAATCATTTTGTTATGCTAATACTTCTGACATGTAGCTGAGGTCATTAAAGAGTATAGATCCACAATGCTATTGCATAGAAAAAAGCAACTGCTATTACTATGCCTTTAGAAACCTGACTATTACCTATCCTGGTTATAGACAACTAGTTTGCAACATTTCATTTCAAATTAAAGACGTGTTTAAGTTGCAGAAGTGCAACTGTTTCAAATCATTGTTCAAAATCAAAAGGCCAGTTTCATAGTTATACTCTGGCTGCCTTAAGATGGTTCTGTGAAGCAAGACAGCTATAAACCCAGTTAAAACAGGTTCCTAGCTGCTTTGTATTGGTGGAGCCAGAGCACAGCAGCCAGATCATAGCAGTGAATCTTGTCCAAAAATTATACCTATATTGAGATCTTAGGCCTGATTCTCCACCACCATGCACCTTCCTTAATCATCACACTTATACAAAGTCATTGTAAAATGCTACCATTTTGATTTGGGTGCATTGTATGCATTGTATATACACAGTACACAGGTGTCAATGACTACTCAAAGTGTAAGTCAGGGAAGAACTAGGCTCTTTTAGTATAAAATTTCAGCTTATAGGGCCAAATTCTGCAATCATATCTCTGTTTGCAACTCCCTTTGAAGTCAATGGAAGTTATATGTGTGTATCTGAGGAGAAAATTTCACACCCATAATGAAAACATATGGCAAAGTCCTTCAATCATCTGTTTACTCTATCTAAATTGGCAGACTAGAGCAAGAAAGAGGTTGTAATGTGCTATACACTGTACATGTGTATTGCTGCCTTCTGTTAGGTAGAATGCCTGCTCATAAACAATTGTTATAGATTATGGTACACTTTAATGAATGCCCTCTAGAGAGACTGTAAGCTCTAATTCTATTCTAGCTAAAGGAGACTTTTCTTTAGTGCTGCCGTTTGTCCAGCACCTAGCACAATGGGGTCCTGGTCCATGACTGTGACTCCTAGGCACTACGGTTAACACAAATAATAAAATAGTAAAAATAATAGTCTTGAGATCGGGAGCTGATCCCTCTGTTGCATGTGAGCAGGTTAACTGGAGGCCAAGATGTTTGTCTCTATCTAGTCACAGATTTGTTGTAAAATGCTACAAAAATACAACTAGCACAGATATTGCTGTAACACATAAGATGAGATCTCAAGAGAAGCTTACCCAGCTCCTGTAAGTTCTGAATTAGGAGGCATTTTATTAATGTCACAAGCTGGTCTGCTCTCTTCACACTGATCCTCATCAGCACCGTCTTCCTCACAATCCTGGTCTCCATTGCACACCAGAGATTTACTAATGCATTGACCTAAAACCAAAACAAAAAAAATCTCAGGGCAAAGGGGAAACATGTTTGTCCATCTGGATACACAGCAGCTAAAATTAAAGCATGTTAATTAGCCGATTTAATCCCACATTCTCATTTTGTGCAGTTCTAATTAAAAACAAGCTTTAAGAAAAATTATGGAAACTCAAGAAAAAACTTGGACTCGGGGGCCTGACTCTGTGACCGATATATCTCTGGAAGACCAAGGTTCAAATCCTGTTTTTGGCAATAGTCAAAAAGCAACACTATGTCTCTAAAAAATGACACTTTAATTGAACAGAGGGCATTTCAGAGCATGTTTTAAACATATAGCTAGGTTTGCTGGAGCGTATACACTAGAATGCAACCTTTAATTACGTGCTCATATATTGCGCCTGATTCTTCTCTGGTTTAGACCAGTTTTACTTCATTGTAACACCACTGATGGCAGCTGAGTTACACCTGATTTACACTGGTGTAAGAGATGGGAGAATTGGGCTCATCATTTCCACACAACCCCTAACTCATTCAGTGTGCTGATTGGCCAGTCAGCAGTGGTTGTGAACTATGCAATTATAACACAGAAAATCCATCATTCCATTTATTCTGGTGTAACAGAGCAAAACTGGGCCCTCAGTGTGCAGGCTGAACAGTGGGCATACAGGAGTGCTGGTGTCATAATAGTATGTGATCATGTAAAATAATATAGTGGGGCAGGGGAGATGCATGGGGGGATTGACGGGTGAAGGGTCACATGCTCCTCCCCAATTGCCTGGGATGGGGCAAGGACCCTGCAGCATCCAGGGGTCAGAGCTTGAGGGTGGAATGTGATGAGTTCTATGCTACTAATGACTTCCCTCCTTGGTGCAGGGAGTTTGTTTATAAACAGAGGCAGGGTGCTTAAGATAACAAAAGGCTTGTCATTAAATTAAATTAAGGATCATTAGATGAGCCTGAAAGCATTCCCAGGCACTCCAGTTAAAAGACAGGAAACACAGGGTAGGAATAAATAGTCCATTTTCAGAATGGAGAGAAGTAAATAGAGGTGTCCCCAGGGGTCTGTACTGGTATGAGATCAGTGCTGTTCAACATATTCATAAATGATCTGCAAAAGGGGGTAAACAGTGAGGTGCCAAAGTTTGCAGATGATACAAAATTACTCAAGATAGTTAAGTCAAAAACAGACTGCAAAGAGTTACAAAGGGATCTCACAAAATTGGTTGACTTGGCAATAGGGTTGCCAACTTTCTAATCGCACAAAACTGAAAACTCTAGCCCCCCGCCTTCCCCGAGGCCCTGCCCTCCACTCACCACATTCCCCGCTCCCTCAGTGGCTCTCTCTCCCACACCCTCACTCACTTTCACTGGGCTGGGGCAGGGGATTGGGGTGCAAGAGGGGGTGAGGGCTCTAACTGGGAGTGTGGGTTCTGGGATGGGGCCAGAAATGAGGGGTTCAGGGTGAGGGAAGGGACTCCAGGCTGGGGCAGGGGTTGGGGTGCAGGGGGAGTGAGGGCTCCATCTGGGGGTGCAGGCTCTGGAGTGGGGCTGGAGATGAGGGTTTGGGGTGCAGGAGGGGGCTTCTGGTTACCTCCGGCAGCTCCCGGTCAGCGGCGCAGTGGGGCGGGGGGGGAGGGGCGATAAGGCAGGCTCTGCACGCTGCTCTTGCCCACAGGCACCATCTCCGCAGCTCCCATTGGCCGCAGTTCCTGGCCAGTGGGAGTGCGGAGCCAGTGCTCAGGGCAGTGCACAGAGACCTGTGCCCCCTTCCCCCCCGCAGGAACCAGGCCTGCTGGCCGCTTCCAGGGTGCAGCATGGAGCCAGGACATGTAGGAAGTAGCCTGCCTTAACTCTGCAGCACCGCTGACCAGACTTTTAACAGCGCGGTCGGTGGTGCTGACCGGAGCCGCCCGGGTCCGTTTTCAACCAGGTGTTCCAGTTGAAAACCGAACACCTGGTCACCCTATTTGGCAAGAAAATGGCAGATGAAATTCAATGTTAAATGCAAAGTAATGCACATGGCAAAATATAAACCCAACTATATATACAAAATGATGGTGCCTAAATTAGCTGTTACCCATCAAGAAAAAGATCTTGGACTCATTTTCAGTACTCTGGAAGCACTATATTTCCAGAGTACTGCAAATGTATAAGAAACCTTCTCACTGTGCCTGTATCATCCTGTACTCATTCTCCAGCTTCAGAAGACTTAACAATTATCTCCAGTCATCAGTGGGACAGATGCAACTGAATAATGCAGCTGTCCTTAATGTGCAGGTTATGGGGGGGTGGCCATTTGCCCCCCCCTTTAGATGGTGCCCCCTTTTGTGTCCCTCCAACGTGTCAGTGGGGTAAGGCATATATGCACAGAGGGACCACAGCAAGGCTATATAGTGGGTTAATAAGGCTGTGTCTGATCTTTGGCCTGTGAATTTCTTTCCTGTAAACACTGGAGCTTTCATCCTTTGATTTTATTTAACCTATGATACTGTGATTGTCTGATGAACAGGAAGCACCTTTACATAATCATCTTCATAACTTTAAGTATCAGAAAGTTATGAAAAATAAACTAAAATAAAGTACCTGAAAAGCACCTGAACCTATCACCACAGCCCTCCTCTGTTGGGCATCCTCTCGTAGGAACACATTGTCGTGTTTCAAAGGCACTCCCAACACATGGGTTTCCCCCATACTGGCCATAAACTGCTATTGTCCGTCTGCGAATCTGAATGCAAATCAATAGAAACCTTTAGAAAGTGTAAACCTAAAGCAGAAATATTAGACTGCTTTCATGACAGCACAACAAATCCTTTGCTGTAATTAATTGAAATGTTTATTTACGTTTCCTGAAAACAAAGACACTACTCCTCATGTTACTACAAACTAACAACATATCAATAAAAAATGGTTTTACAGAAAGGACTCTACTCTTCTTAGCCCTAGTAGACTAATCAATCCAATTGCTCTGTTCTAAAACCTAGGCGCTAACTGCAGCTAGTATGAGCCAGTTGAAAATACTGTCAAGTATCAGAGGGGTAGCCATGTTAGTCTGAATCTGTAAAAAGCAACAGAGGGTCCTGTGGCACCTTTAAGACTAACAGAAGTATTGGAGCATAAGCTTTCGTGGGTGAATGCCCACTTCATCAGTCACAATACTGTACTCTCTTTGCATTTTATCAACATTTTTAATGGTGTTAGTCACTCTTGGAACTGACCTGCCAGAACTAAAACAGCCATCGATCCCAAGAGGAAGCAGGTAGTGCAAAGGAATGTGACAAAAACTAAAGTTAGACAAACTGGGGGTTTTTTTGCATCTCAAAACAAATTCAGGTTCATGTCAAGTCTTGAGAGAAAGTGCACACTGACCCTTTTTTAATCTGAACCCATCCATCCACCTATCCCTAATTAATGACTTATCAAAGGAAGCAATAAGGAATCTAAAAATCAAAAATATCTCTCACCTGAGTGAAAGTGCCAACATAGAAAACTTTCAGCTTGTTTCTACTGATTCCTGTTAGGAATGGAATGGAGCAGTTGGGTCATCCAATAAAAACTAATAGAAATCAATAGATATCAGCTGAAGAATTATAACAGAGTTTACTGGAATTTCCACTAGGACATTTTTTGTAACTATCACCAAAACGAAAACTGCTGAGTCAGTTATGCTTATGATTATTATCTTCCTTCCTAACATCAATGTCCTTTCATTCTGCACTGTCAGCTCTTAGAATATCGCATCCTTGCAGAGACAAATCATATCCTTTAGGCTTTTGATCCTCTTACAGATATAACACTACCATAATTATTATAAAAATGCATCTTAAGGAAAGCAAAAGGAAAAAAGCATTAATAGCATTATACCTGAGTTTTAGTGCAGCCATCACATTCAGACCAAGGGCCATAAGGATTCCAGTGGCAATTGACCGGAGAGGAAGGACTGCCTCAATATTATTTTTTGCATTATTAAAAAAACAGAAACAAATTATAAGGAATTGCAATGTCTCCATTCATAAGCATTAGAGCCAAGTTTTCAGACACAGCTAAATGAATGTTGATTAAAAATATGGGGCCTGATTGGGCTCCTACTGAAACCAATGGGATTCACTCATCCTGCCACAGAAGAATAAAACTGCCTCCCAATCCTTCTGTCTAACCACTAGACAGACAGGAGAAACTATCCCTGAGGAGGCACACGCTCAGTCCTGAATGCTCGCATAGACCATCTCAACACTATACACTGGGATACAGATTGTGTTAGCAGCACACAGCCCTGTGTCACGGGGATCGTGGGGAGGCCAGATTGCAGTGGGAGCTCCCTGTGGAATTCACAGGCTCAGCCAGAATTCCCAGGAAGTGCACAATTCCCAGGAAGTGCTCCCCCTGGAGCTTGCCAGCTCTTTCAGTGTGTTCAGAAGGGAGGGAGGCAGTGGCCCGCCTCTCACCGCACTTCCCCCCTGCCACTGGAGTGGTTGGTGGCACTGACAGTGCTGATGGGGAAAGTGGCTCCACTCTCACCGGGCACAAGCTGAGACATTCCTTTAACCCTCTCCCCACGTTGTGGACCAGTCACGTCTATGTAAGCATTTATATATACGTATATTAAACAATTCATAGTCATTCTTTAGCACACACAGTTCCAAATAAATACTCACCTGGAAAAAACTGGAAAGAAACCTGTAACTTCTACCAGAAGGAAAAACTCAAATACCTGATCAAGAAGGAGGGAAAACATTAGTTAATTTTCGGTTTGTTTTGCTTTTTCTTTTGCGTGCGTTTTGCCAACTTTGGGACCTGGTTGGCAGCCCTTACTCAGCCAAACTCCAATGCAAATAAATAATAATGGCACTGCTAATAATGATGTGAAATCTGAACACTCATCAGATTAGCCACCCAAACCGCTTTTTCTTGTTTGTCTACTTTATTGCAGTTTTATCCCATTACATTTCTCAGCCAAGGATCTTCCTTTTTAAATTAATAATTCATCTTATTCATTTCACTGGTAGAAATTAGCTAAGTGATTGTCTTACCTTCATGTTAGGAGAAACACTCAGATATCCAGCAACTACCAGGGAAGAAATGTGCCTCCTTTGGGACTAGGAGGCAAGTCAGCAGCAGGAGGAGTCTGTCTGTCTCTTCTGGAGTCTCTCTGCCTTGCTGTTTTGCTTCTCTTTCACAGAAAGACTGAGCAATACAGAGGAATTTTAATCTTTAACCCATTTAATCACCTCCTGGGACACAAACAGCCTGTTCTTGTAGCTGCTCAATATCTTAAAGACAGAATAATATACATATAAATCAAGGCTTGGCTATGCTAACTAGGGCTGGCATGAAACTATGGGAAGGACTCACTGAAAGAAAACTTAGTTTCTCTCCCTTTTTTCTATGGTGCAATGTCTTTCACTGTTCAGAGACCACAAGCCAGTTCTGACCTCAGTTACACAAATTCAGAGTCACTTCACTCTCTTCAGTGGATGGAGTTACTCTGTTTTACATCTGTATGACTGAGTTTAGATTCTGGCCACAAATCCTTAGTACACACGTCTGCAGTGGTGATGTGCAGTAGCAAGCCTAATCTCCACACATCAGTTTCTATCATGAAAAATCAGGTCAGGGGCCAAGTATTCAAGGTCTGGATGCATGTTTTGTTCTCAATCTTTCAATTGCCCCTGTTGCCCCACAGAGCCTCACTGGGGGGAGGGATAGCTCAGTCGTTTGAGCGTTGGTCTGCTAAACCCAGGGTTGTGAGTTCAATCCTTGAAGGGACCATTTGGGGATTTAGTGTGGGATTGGCCCTGCTTTGAGCAGGGGATTGGACTAGATGACCTCCTGAGGTCCCTTCTAACCCTGATATTCTATGATTTCAATGGAGCTCCATGCAGGGGTCTGTCTGTGTGGAGGCAGTTGCAGGATTGGGACATTTGTCTATGGGATACTCTCACTTTCTCAGAATTCTACTCCTTCCCCTACATGCCCTCTCACTTTCTCCCTAAGTTCTTCTCTTCCATTGTGCTCTCTCCCTTCTTGAAGAATTGCCTCCCAATCCAGAAACCCCATTAAGATGTTGCAGCTGGGGGAATTTGCACCAAAAGTAGAGAAAGTCCTTATGATGGGGTGAAGGTATTCTTCCTCCCAGGAAATTCTTTGGATGATACACACCATTCTGTACAATCTACTGTAATCCAAAGGTAAAACAATTGCTCTTCAGAAGTATTACTCTGCATCAGGAGGGTAATGAACATTCTACAGAGGAGTGGGAGTCCTTGAAGAAGTGGGTTTTAGCCCACGAAAGCTTATGCTCAAATAAATTTGTTCGTCTCTAAGGTGCCACAAGTACTCCTGTTCTTCTTGCTGTGATGTAGTAACTTCTGCATTGCACTAGGTGGAGGCTGTGTGCAGATTCATAGGTTCAGAGTTTAAAGCCAGAAGGAACCTTAGATATCTAGCCTGACATTCTGTATAACACAGACCATTCATTTTCACTCACTTACCCCTGCATTGAGCTCAATAACTTGTGCTTGACTAAAGCATAACTTGTGTTTAGCTAAAGCATATCTTCTAAGAAGGCATCTAGTCTTGATGCAAAGATATCTAGAAGAGCTGGAGAATCCACTCCACTGATAGTTTGTTCCAATGGTTAATCGCTCTCAGTGTTAAAAATGTGTGCCTCATTTCTAATTTGAATTTGTCTGGTTTCAGTGACCTGCCATTGGTTCTTGTTATGCCTTTCTCCTCAGACTGATGAGCCCTTTCCTACCCAGTATCTTCTCCCTGTGAAGATTCTTATACACTATAATCAAGTCACCTCTCAGCCTTCATTATGATAAACTAAACAGGTTGAACTCGGATTGACAAACTAAACAGACTGAGCTCTCTTATGAGGCATTTTCTCCAGCTCCTGAATCATTTTTGTGGCTCTTTTCTGCGCTCTCTCTAATTTTTCAGCACCATTTTTGAAATGAGGACACCAGAACTATACATAGTATTGCAGTATCAGCCTCACCAATGCCACATATGGAGGTAAAATCACCTCCTTATTCCTACTCACCTGTTGGAATAAATTAGCCCTTTTTGCCACATCATTGCACTGAGCTGATTGTCCACTATGACCCCTAAATCCTTTTCACTGTCACTGCTTTCCAGGATACCGTCCCCCATTCTGTCGGTATGGCCTGCATTCCTTCTGCCTAGAGGTGGATTCCTAGCATAATTATTCCTTGCTCCTAGATCTGGGGTCGTGTTTCTCTGTTTAAGTCAGGGATGATGATGACCTGTTTGCTAGAAGAAAACAGTTCCAGAGCCAATTTAGTTGTATCAGGAGCCTGCTTCAGAGACTCTTCAGGCTCTGTAATGGCAAACCCTTTTGATAATGTGATCTATTCTGTTTGAAGATACTGTTTGTTTCTTTATTATTTTACTTGTCTTAGCCCATATCCAGGACTTGGAGTCCTTATTCAATTTGTACTCATTGCTTACACTAGCAACCTCCCCAACTCCTTCTTCCCCACCATCTCACAGTGAAGTCAGTCTTCTCTGTAGTCTAGACACTTTCTCTCCTTGAAACTAATTGATAGGATGGAAGAATATTGCAAAGTCATAGTTTGTCCCACCAACATATCCTTTTTTTCTGTCACTAAAGGCCATGTCTACAATAGAGAGTTAAGTCAACTTAAGTTATGTCAACTATCATAAACCACTGTAATTACATTGCTTGTGCATGTTCACGCAATGCTCCTTGTGTCGGCGAAGCACACTCACAGTTGGTGCTGTAATACCGACAGAGAGAGCAGAGCACCGTGGGTAGCTATCTCACTGTTAAAATCGCCACCTTCTCCTGCTAGGAGTTCTGGGAATGGATTACAGTGCATCGTGCAGTGCATCAAAAAAAGAAATAGATAAATTCATGGAGGATAGGTCCATTGATGATTATTAGCCAGGATGGGCAGAGATGGTGTCCTTAGCCTCTGTTTGCCAGAAGCTGGGAATGGGCGACAGGGGATGGATCACTTGTTCTGTTCATTCTCTCAGAGGCACCTGGCATTGGCCACTGTCAAAAGACAGGATACTGGACTAGATGGACCTTTGGTCTGACTCTGTATGGTTGTTCTTATGTTCTTATGGGGGCGGGATCACTTCCCCATGAAGGAGTTTTCTCCATTCCATGATTCCAAGGGCTTCTGATTGTGTTGTGTGTTGTTTTTCAACTGCCTCTGTAAAATGTGTGCCCACCATCTCTGCTGTGTGGAAGCTGGCAATACCGGTCAGTCATGAATCAGTTTGGAGTTGGGAAGTCCACTGTGGAGGTTGCAGTGATGCAAGTGTGCAGGGCCATTAATCTCCTCCTGCTACAAAGGACTGTGACTCTGGGTAATGTGCAGGAAATATTAAATGGCTTTGCGGCAGTGGGATTCCCTAACTGCGGTGGGGCAATAGCTGGCATGCATATCCCAATTTTGGCCCCAGACCATCTTGCGACAGAGTACATCAACAGAAAGGACTACTTCTCTATGGTACTGCAGGCCCTGGTGGCTCACTGGGGTCGTTTCACTGACATCAACACAGGGTGATGAGGGAAGGTGCATGACATCTTCAGGAACACTGGCCTATATAGAAAGCTGTATGCAGGGACTTTCCTTCCAGACCAGAAGATTCCAATAGGAGATGTGGAAATGCCCATAGTGATCCTGGGAGACCCAGCCTACCTCTTACTCCCATGGCTCATGAAGCCTTACACCACAGAGCACTTCAACAACAGGCTCAGCAGGTACAGAATGACTGTAGAATGTGCATTTGGCAGATTAAAGGGTCACTGGTGCTGCCTATTTGGCAATTAGCCCTCAATAAGGAAAATATTCCCATGGTCATAGCAGCCTGCTGTGCTCTGCATAACATTTGTGAAGCCAGGAGGGAAAAGTTTCCCCAGAGGTGAAGCACTGAAGTGGATTGCCTGGCAGCTGATTTTGAGCACCCAGACACTAGGGCTATTAGAGGGGCTCAATGGGAGGGGTTGGTGGGCTATACAAATCAAGGAGGTTTTGAAGGAGCATTTTGACAATGAGCTCCAGTAATGTGTCTTTCTGTAATGAATTGAGCCAAGCATTGTTTACTTGCCACATTGAATGACCCCTATAATGATTCTTGCCTGAGTGTTAATTGTAGTCTGCAAATGTGCCAATTGCCACTGTGTATTAATTTTTGTTGCAACCACCCAGTGTAGGTCACAGATAAAGAATCACTGTCTTTATAAGACTAAATTTTTATTAAACAGCAATACACAGATTAACATTTCTTACAAGGGACATGACAGTGAGCAGCACCCTCTGATGTGAGGATCTCACAGCTGAGTGTAAGTCCAGCTGCCATTATGGGAAATGTCCCTAAGGGTGGAGTGCAAGGGGTACTGTTATGGGCCAGGAACATAAGAGAAATGTGTGTAGGGAGTTTGGGGAGGGCAAAGAAGGCAGTTCTGTATGGGATGCACGGGGAGTCGAGCACACATGTACTCCGCCTTCAGTGCAATCAGGGACCCAAGCGTCTCTATTTGGTCCTCCGTGAGCTTTATTATCTACTCCTGACCCTGTATTATCCACTTCTGACTTTATCTCCTCTCCTGGCTATCCATTTCTAATTTTTCATTTATTGTCTCTCTCCATGCTCTGTGCTCACTATCGGCCTGATCTGATGATTGCAGCACTTTGCAAAACTCCTCCTCATTTGCTTCCTTATCTGACAGAGGTGCTACGCCAGTGTGTAGGAGCTGGCCCTCAAGAAACATTAAACAGAGTCTTGAATCAGAAAAGTTACACACACCTCTTTCTCACTTTCCCTTGCAAGCATGCAGCATGGCCAGAGCACCAAACATGGTGAATTCGGCCGGGGGGGATGGTGGTGCAAGATGGAACAAAGGATCTGGGTGGGTTCAGAAGGGGATCAGTAAAAGCACCTAGGGACACTATTCTGAATACTGGCACTGTTTTCCAGAAGCGGGAGTGATTGAAGCTGAAATCACACTATTGAGGGTAACCAAAGATGCAAGGGTGCATCTCCTGCATGCGTGCAGCTTCAGACTGGGTCCATATGCTGCTCACCTGTGTGTTGCTTTGGTTCTTGCAGAAGTAATTGCCGATTGGCATGGCAAAGTTTCCTACAATGGGGGAGGAAACAAGGCAGCTCTGTCAAGGAACTTTCGGCAGAGGATTGCAGAGTATCTGCAGGAGAGTTTCCTAGAGATCTCTATGGAGGATTTTGGGGAGAGCTCAGTGGGCATTAACAAACTTTTCTGCCTGGGCTCCCCACTGCATAGCTGCATAGGGGAATGTGAAGCAGATGCAAACAGGGAGGAGTACATGCCTGTGTACCTGGCTGCAGGGCAGCAGAGTAGAAACTGCTTACCAGAGCAGTCATGATAGGCATTGTGGGACACCTCCTGGAGGCCACTTAGGGTGACATAAGCAAGCACAGTATCTACACTGACACTGCATCACTCTAAGTTTGTTGCAAACAGCTCTATGTCGTTCGTTGAGGTGTTTGATTATGTTGGCGTAGCAAGAGAGTTTAAATCGGGGGGAGGAGCATTGTGTTGTGTACGCCTCCATTGTTTTGTTGACAAAACCTGACTTTTGTCGACAAAACTGTGTAGTTTAGACTAGGCCTAAGGCTACTTTCTGCTGGAAAAAAATAATGATGGGCTTGGCCTTGATCCCAGTAAAGTCAATGAGAATTATTTTGCAAACACCTACACAGGCCGAATAGTATTTAATTTATAAGACTATTCACATGAGGTGAAATTCATCCCTGTGCTGAAGGGAAGTGGAACTTAAGTGATGTAGATGACTGATTTTTACCTGACTCACTTTTTCCAGGTTCATTATCCATTGTATTCCCAAACAAAATCTGTGAAGCTAGTTTTTGTTCTCGCAACTATTTTTCAACAGTTTTTCATTACAGCAACTAAGGGTCATTGCTGATTATTTTCATTATACATTAAGAAGTGCACCCAATGTTGCACCCTTTTCTATTAAAGTAGTGTTGTGTGAAAACATCTGGAAAAAGAAGCAAAAGGCCAACCATAAGGCGGAAATTGTCTTGTCCAAAATGAGAATTCCACCACAAGAATTATTAGTGTAATGCTTCATTCACTGGACTACTGATATTCTGCCTAGTCTGGAGATGGTATGAAATGCTGCTGTCTGTAATTTTAATTCAAACTAAGGTTAGCCAGCATATAATTACATCTGTGATATTTCCCTGTTGGCTTTTGATACTTTTACAGGAGTGATATGTTGGGTTTCTCCATAGTTTACAAGGCTTTAAATGGCCTTGCATCTTCACTTTTGTCTGAGTTCATTATCCGTTATGTTCCCAAGTATAATCTATGCTCTGTGATTGCTGCAGATGCCAAGGACCAAATCACAGTTGGGTGGAGAAAGAACACGTTGTCATTATGGTTTTTAATTGTGACATTCACTCTCTCTCTCTCTGAGCGTTTCTGGATTTGTATGGGAGTGTTAATGTCATCTGGCTTTTTCTAATTAGCTGCAATTAGCTGCTTTGCTTTCAAGGTATTTATTACATTTCAGGGATTAATGTAAAGCGCCTTGGGATGCATCTCCATAAAATGTGTCAAATGACATTAATGTTGTACTGACTACAACTCAAATGATTTTCTCCCAAGGGACCTCTCAGAATGTTTTCTTATATATTCTAATATGTGTGCTGCAATATCTAGGTAAAACAAACAAAAGTGAAATGCTGAAAGAATTTCCTAGCTTGCATGAATTCATGTTAGACTAAACTCGAGGGCACGTTTTCATCATTCAATGCCTACATTGAATTTTGAGGGATTAAGTGTGACTTGAGTGGTGCAGCCTCACGTTGGTCCGGTGCCCAGGGCGGAATTTCACCCAATATGCCTGCATGTGCCAGCAGGTTTTTTATGTTATTTATTAATTATTTAGGGCTAAATCATGACACCTTGTCCTGTGTAAGGAGTAGCATGTAGCTAGCACAGCACTTAAATGACCTACGGTAGGGCAGTATGTAGGGGAAGACATATATACTTTATGTGGCAGGGAATAGGACTCCATTGGTCCCAAACAGGCTAGCAAAGAAGGGGCTAATAGGAGTAGGCGGAGGAAGGGCCATTGCCTCTGTGCTTTATATGGATCCAGTGACACAAAACCACACATAGCATACAGATGGGCTGCACTAACATTTAAGTTGTTTTTGGGGTGTGGTATCTGTCCCTCACAAAACCTAAAGACAAAGAGGGTAAAGTTTTTCAACATGCCTAAGTGATTTAGGAACCAAGGTACCATTGATATTTTTTAATGGGACTTAGGTTTCTAAGTCACTTAGGTGCTTTTCAATATAGTATCCACAGTCTACTCTGGCTTTGTACAGCAAGTTGAATGTCAACTATGAGGCTTTGATACTTCCAGTTCTACTGGTATATCTGCATTATTATTATTGGAAATATTGTTATTAATTGATCAGAAAACAAAACTCTTCCTGTGAGAAATTTTGAATGAAAAATCTTTGCTTAAAATGTTTCAGGCAAAATTTTTCGATTTTCCTTCAGGAAGTTTCAAAACAATTTGGAACAAAAAATATAATAAATGCCTCTCAATAAAGAAAACAAAATGTCCTTTATTTTGAAGGAAACTAGAAAAAAAGGCTGACAGACAAAACTTGATATAAACAGAAAGGCTTTCAGAGTTATGTTTTTCAAAGTACAACGGCATTCTTAGGGCCATCTGAAATTCATCAAGATTTTGTCAGGTTGCACAAGAGGTTTGTAATTAGTTCTGTCTGCAGCTTCAATGCTTCTCATAATGTGCTTTCTTCTCATAGAGACACTGTCAGCTCTAACTGGACCCAAAATTTAAGTTTTGTGAAAATAAGCTTTTGCAAATTTAAGACAGTGAGCTAGATTCTTTGCTGTGGTCAAGAACACAGTACAACTTGCGGGTGTGGGTAGTAGTGTTTAATGCACGCAAAGCTGACATATAGCTCACTTTTGCACTCACTGATTCTGGGCTGGCTATGTGTTGGTCCAGACCCCCCAGTATTAAATAGAGCAGCCTGAAGACTGAGCTACATTAAACTAGCTACCAACAACCTCAAAACACCAATTTGGCAGGTGGGTTCAGCTGTGTTTAAAGGAACGTTGGCCTTGCCTCTTGGCAATGGCCACATCATAGCTATGCTGGATCCATGTCAATGGAAGACACACACACACACACCCCCAGTATTGGTGTGATTTTCCCATTACTGGTTACACTGGCTTTAGAGCCCATTTGCACCAGCAGTTTAACTCAAGGCAGCTGTACTGTAGCAAAGACTCTGGGCCACTATGCTCCTATGATATATTAAAATAATGAAATAATACAAATATTTCTGTTTATATGCTTGTATTAATGGTGATTTATTTGTACTTTTTAATTTGAAAATAATAAATATTCATGCAGTATTTACACCCCAAATTATGCAGCTAAAAATGTATAGAACCTGTCTATAAATAAAACTGGTTGGCTTAGGCTTGGCTACCTTGGGTTTCACTGCTTTGGCCTTAGCCGGGCTCTTAGCTGCCTTCTTGGGCATAGCTGCTTTAACCTTTTTCGGGCTCTTGGCCGCTTTCTTGGGCGCGGCAGCTGCTGGTTTCTTGACTTTTTTCAGGCTTTTTTTCGCGACCGCAGCCTTTTTGGGTTTCTTGGCGGTGCTGGCGAGTTTCTTACCAGCTGCCAAGAAACCCGCCAGTGTCGCCAAGAAACCCAAAAAGGCTGCGGTCGCGAAAAAAAGCCCCAAAAAAGTCAAGAAACCAGCAGCTGCCGCACCCAAGAAAGCGGCCAAGAGCCCGAAAAAGGTTAAAGCAGCTATGCCCAAGAAGGCAGCTAAGAGCCCGGCTAAGGCCAAAGCAGTGAAACCCAAGGTAGCCAAGCCTAAGCCAACCAGTTTTATTTATAGACAGGTTCTATACATTTTTAGCTGCATAATTTGGGGTGTAAATACTGCATGAATATTTATTATTTTCAAATTAAAAAGTACAAATAAATCACCATTAATACAAGCATATAAACAGAAATATTTGTATTATTTCATTATTTTAATATATCATAGGAGCATAGTGGCCCAGAGTCTTTGCTACAGTACAGCTGCCTTGAGTTAAACTGCTGGTGCAAATGGGCTCTAAAGCCAGTGTAACCAGTAATGGGAAAATCACACCAATACTGGGGGTGTGTGTGTGTGTGTCTTCCATTGACATGGATCCAGCATAGCTATGATGTGGCCATTGCCAAGAGGCAAGGCCAACGTTCCTTTAAACACAGCTGAACCCACCTGCCAAATTGGTGTTTTGAGGTTGTTGGTAGCTAGTTTAATGTAGCTCAGTCTTCAGGCTGCTCTATTTAATACTGGGGGGTCTGGACCAACACATAGCCAGCCCAGAATCAGTGAGTGCAAAAGTGAGCTATATGTCAGCTTTGCGTGCATTAAACACTACTACCCAC